>NW_008795037.1:4657732-4724499 GCF_000699145.1 Aptenodytes forsteri
TGCTCTTCTGGGCAAGTCCTAGTTAGACTCCCCCCCCCCACCCCGTTCGTTGCTATTGATTGATTTAACTTTCAAAAAACACAGATGCCCAAGACTATACCTCTGAATGCACATGAAGACAACTGTGGCAAGGTGTATGAATCTAAAATTCACCTGTACGACTTAACAGCTGCTGGTTTTCATCTAAAAGCAGACACGCCTGATGATGTTAGTGCAGCCAGGGAAAACTGACGGTCTCAGTTGCAAGTCATGCCATTTCACATGGAAATTGCTCTGAAACCAAAACCGTCGTCTTTTCAAAAAATCTGCCCCTCAAAGTTTTTGTTTACAGTGTCCAGCTCCTGCATCTGGGTAGGCGATAGGCACTCCAGGATTTGCGTTAGAGGCATAAAGTGGAGTTGCTGCTGGTGGTTGGTTACTGCTGCCGTCAAGATTGGGGCTGTAACTGAAATGGCAGCACTAAGCTTGTCCGGACATAGAAGTGGTTGGCTATGGTTTAAAGCCACCGGTACCAATTTTACACTGCTAGTACTGGCTGTGCTGCAATCAGGAGCCTGAGTCAGACCCCAGTGTGGTTTTGTCTTTCTTATCGGTATTCTTTGTCACCTTAGCAGCTACTGTAGTCTGACAGGCCCTGCTAAACTGGGAATGGTACCAACAGCGGTGAATGGTTTGGGGTTTTTTGTTCAGTATATGAATATTTGCAATCACGGTTGCTGTGTGTAAAATATTTCATAATTCTGAGTCATAATAAGTACTGGAATATGTTGTGGTAGATCAAAAAATCATCCTTAGCATTATCACTCAATGGTAATACAAGCCGTGTTAACTCTTCTAGAAAAAATGTGCTTATATCCTTTATCAAGAACATACGGTCTTGATGAAGACCTCTGATAATATACAGTACATTATCATTCTTAAAAACACATTTCACTTTATTTGTCATAATAACCATTTGTTGGAAGAGACCTGAAAAATACTCTTCTCAAAGTCCAGTGGATTTATCTTAGCTGTGAGAAACTTGGTACACACAGCAACAGCAGCCAGCCCATACACATTTTTAGCTCCTGGGAAACATCTCAGTGAAAGAGCTTTCTAATTTCTGATGTAAAGTTTTTGCTTAATAAACATCACTTTTCTTGGCAGTTGCATGAATGAGTTTAAATTTTGTCATTAAAATACTGAGATTAATTTGTTTCATTTGACTAAAAATGTCAACAACGTTGATTACATTTAGACCTTTTTCAGTCTAAAGTAAGTGGTAAATATTTTTGTAAATGAATTAATCTGTTGTTAAGTGAACTTACAAATGTAAAAGCAAGCAGAGTTAATTTGTTTCTTACCCTATTGACCGTCTTACTAATAGTCACCATCACTTCGTAGTATGAGTCACAAAGAATCTAGGGACTTTCAGTCTGGAAAACCATGTTGGCATTCTAGTATGATCTTTTTAAGTAAGTGTTTGGCTTGGGAATGTTTCTCAGCTTCGGCGCCCAACATCCCTTCCTCAAAATCCCCTCTGAAGTTCTGTTTTAAATCATGATTAGACTTTATGGTTTAATGTGTTTTGGTTGCCTTGCAGCCCCTGGATGCGTTAACAGGGTGGAGTGGAAGTGGAAAAATTACTTAATGTTATTATACAGAATGTAAAGAACCAGACTACGAAAAGTTGTGATTCTTTTTTTCTAAATCCTACTCCTTACAAAAGCGGGGGGGTGGAAATAAGGCAACCATTGCTATGGTAAATAATTTGAGAAATATCCATAATTATGCCTTATCCATTTCATTGATTTCATGCAAACTAATGGCTTTTGTGTGTATGTTTTTAGTAAGGCTGGATGGGTCTCATAAGAAATTAATATGCTTTGGAAGATGTCCAAAACTTAGATAATGCCTTTTTTTTTTTTTTAAATACCAGTTAAATATTCTATAGTTAAAATAGGTAGCAGCTGAGTGTTGATCAGGGTAGGATAAATCAGAACAAACATTGATAACTTGCTTGTGTTCTGCATGGGCAAAATTTCAAGTCAATAATAAAATATTGTTAATCAGTGGATTGATTTGACCATAAAGCAGTTGTATATTGATTCAACTGAAGCATTAAATTTGAACATTGTCATCTCTGGGTGTGTCAGATCTGAAGGCTACATTGCAAGCTATGAATTCCCCAGTATTGATAGTAATCAGAGAAGGGGATTTTTAAAGGAGATATCCACCCTCTACAGAATGGAAAGGGTAAAAAGTTCTCTAACGAATATGATGCAAGATGATCAAAGCAGATCATCAAAGTTTGCAGTAGCTACTGTACCGGCCATATCTCTGCTAATGGCTCTTGCTGTCTGCCTGTCACTGAACTGTAGAGAGAGGGAGGGGAAAAGTAGTTCAGAGGACAAAGTAACATGGTGGGGAGATCATTTTCCCGGACACATTCATGATATTCGAGTCCCTGGGTCATATCTGACACCATAGGTTGGAGTATTATGCTGTAATTTTAGATGTATGGCTTTTACTGAGCTAGAAGTTGTATTGTAGTTCAGGAGATACGCTGAGGTCCAGGTTTAATTTTCCAGGAGGTACTACCTGGCATAATGTTTGGTGCATTGATATGAGCCGTACGTTGATTCAGAACCAAAAGCTTTGTCAGTCATTGTGGACAGCTGATCTTTTCTTCTTAGCAGTGGGTTTTCATCAAGTGATCTTTTCTGATGAAGAAACTGAACTGACTTTAGAGGACTAATTTTTAATTTCAAAATAAAAGGACATCTGAGTTAGGGCACAAGGGAAGATGTCTTCTCTTTGCCTTTTTAGCACCTCTCCGGTTCATTGGAATATGTTTATTAGTTCTCTGAAGACTGAAAAGGCTGTGAATTGTCAGTGGCACATGTACTCACACACAGAAATCTGAGAGAAGCTGAAACTTTTTTTTTTGTTTTGACTGGCACTTGCAAGACATCAGCTAAGTAAAATGCAGTATATAATGCAGTGTGTAGCTGTGAACAATTTCCTCCTCCTTGTTTTGTGTTCATATTTTATTTACTATAACTTGCTCTCAGTGCTCCAAATAATCTTAAAATAAATCTGATCCTATTTGATAAGACCACCAACAGTTTCTTCCCTTCTTCTCTCTTCTAATCAAATCAAATACCTTATCAACCTAAAAATAATCAGAGCAAGTCTCTTGAGAATTCCCCACAGCCATTACGTGAGTTTGCCCAGAATGCTTCCTCAACTCTTAGGGAGAAGGGAATGCCAGGGGAAAAAAAACTGCCAGTAATCTGGCTTCAAAGAAAGAGATCTTGCTCACTTACCAGTGTTGCTTCTCTTAGGCATTTCTTCTGTGTTCAGTTGCAGCAGTTGTTACCGTGGGCAGATGAAAAAGAGAGAAAGGGCATTTAGACAGGTAATTTCCCCCACGCTTTAGAAATTTACAGGACAAACTGCATTTTAAAATGTGCTTAGAAGACAGCAATAAGTATAAATTTCCATTGCGAAGCTTTGCAATATTTAGAGAACCATCACTTAGCAAACAAATTGCGCACTGGCTACCATTTCCAAATAGACTTATTATAGATATGAAACATTATGGAACTGTCATTGCCATGTTTTCTATGGTAAATGAAGTAATCATTCAGCAGAAAACAAAACCAAACAAAAGCAGGTGGTGTGGTGTCCGTTGCTAGCTAGGAAAGCTATGAAGCATGCCAGAGCAGCTTCAGTAAGCAGAAAAGTTCTGTGATATCGTAACCCAGTAATGTTGTGTTGCATGGTTACACATCTCAAATGAAGTCGGAACAATTAAAGATTGAAAGAGTGCTTTTTAATTTTTTTTTTTAAATCTATGCGCATTATACTAACATATAGAACTCCATCTCTAATTGGGGTAACATTGTGTATGGTGATGAACAGATGCCTAAGTGCCTGAAATTAAATGAAATGAATGGTCCCTTCTGTAGTCGCAGACCGTAAAGAAAAGAGACAGAGACTTACTCAAGGCCATATAGTGAGTTCCTGGCAATGCCAAGGTGAAGCGTTACCACCTTCTGAATCCTAATCCAGAGCGCGCTCTGCTAGAGCTCGCTGCCTGCCTTGTATGGAGAGATGCACCAGCATGCATACAGATACAGGCCAGCGCTTGATTGATGAGCTCTGGACATATTTGAATGATACTATAGATGTAGGATGTAAATTATTACATTTTTACTTTTATAAAATATAACTCACCAAAAGACATGAACTGAATGTGAAAACTAGCCATTTTATTCAGGAGTGCTTATTTCCTGGTTTGGGCTCAGTAAAAACAACAGTGAGGGCCAAGTGATGGGATCACCATTAAGTGTAGTAATTCGTCTGAAATTATTTTCTCATTGTGATTCTGAAAACGTGACAGAATAGGAAGAGGGGACAATTTACACCTGCTTTTAATAATTCATTTTAACATTGTCACGTGAAAGAAAATCTCCATTTGAGCTCTGAGATTGAAAGCTATTTCATAGCAAAAGGAAGCGACTTGTTTGCATCGGTTTCTTACTACAGAATGTTTAAAGCAGCAGAAACTAAATTAATAAAACTGCATGAAATAAATACAAATGTATTGAAGGGATTTGGGAGATGCAATCTGTGAATGAGTCTATATGAGGACAGAAATTAGACCTATAGTATTTGGGTAGAAATTGTTCCTTAGGCTGCAAGCTGCTTTTTAGGTCCATATGCTTCTCTCATCCACATATACAAAGAAGTCTGTGCACAGAGAAATGTGGCCCTTTATGATTTGTGAATCGAGAGCTTGAGTACACATAAACACTGTACTAATAGCACAGCCCAAGACCAAAGGTATTGCAAATTAATTGAGCAAAAAAATTTGTGTACAGTTGGCATGTCTGTTCGTACATGAATCAGAAGGAAGAGTTGGGCAGAGATCCTTTTAGGAAGAAAAGAAAAACATATGTTAGTTATTGTATTGAGAGGATGTTTTTATGAGAAAAGGGGATGCTGCTTCATTAATAACTCTGACATGTCACACCAATTCTGGTAGGTCTGATAGATTAAACATGAACCTCTCATTATTCAAGCAGCTGAAATGTATTGGCTGCTTCACCCACCTAATATTTATTCCTTGCACAGTATAACTACAAAATTGACATCTTCTTTTAAAATTGTTTGGCTGTAATAAATATAAAACTTTCACCACTGATGTAAAGCATTGCTAGCTGGCATCGTTTCCTATCCCTTTTTAATTATTCTTGACACTGTGGAGAAACATCTAATATAAATCTGTAATGTGCTCTGATGACAAACTACACGGTTGGAAGACCATGTAATCTCTCCACAATTAATTAAAGTGCACGGAGCTTTCTCCCCCCAGCAACCAGATGCTACTGACTGGCTCAAATAACTTTGCTGTCAACTGTAAAAAATTAAGATCCAAACCCTAAGAAAGGTCCTGAAATAAAGAAACCAGATGCCAGGTTATTTTTTGATATTATGGCATACATCTTGGTGGAAGGCACTATTGTTCAACATCTGTAGCTTTACATACTTAATTACTCACCTAACTTAGCAAATCTGTCGGCAGTTTATTTCCACAAGTATCTGTCACTTCAGCAAATCCTTTATTAAAAATTGAACGATGCCAATCAGTGTGAATAGTTC
Organism: Aptenodytes forsteri; assembly: GCF_000699145.1. Lineage (NCBI taxonomy): Eukaryota > Metazoa > Chordata > Aves > Sphenisciformes > Spheniscidae > Aptenodytes > Aptenodytes forsteri. The sequence goes on from NW_008795037.1 coordinate 4,663,382, forward strand.
ACCAGCACTCCTAGAGCAACTAAATTAAGGAGGATTTGGCTGCTGTTTGTTCAATGGGCATATCCTTTTGTTTTTGAATGGGTGTGAATCTGCTTCAGAAGAGCTTCAGCTCCGTGCTAGAAACAGCAATGCCGCTAGGCTCATAGGACACGTGGAGTTGATCAAATGCAAATTAATAACAATTTTTAGGCAACATAAGAATGTTGTTGTAGCATTTACTGACTGTAATAATAGTGTGGATGGAAGACAGGTTAATAAAAGGTGTTTATTAAATATTACTGTACCACCATATGACTTTTGGTGGTGAAGTCTATAGCCACAGGAAACTGCAGGTGCAGGTTAATTTGCAAGATAGCAGCTAAAGTTCAGATACTATTAATTAAAGTTAACAAGAAAAAAATTGCATAAGCACACTCTGATTTTTCATTGACATTACAGTATAAAAAAAATCACCTCAATGTTATTATTTAACATGGATATTTTTATAGAAGTGTTTGGAATATGTTAATGTATTTTCTGCTGTGTCTGTCGAAATAGAGTAAAATGGATGGCATGCTACTGTCACTGGTTTTCCTACCAGCCTAGCAAGTGTATATAGATCAAGAAAGTAAAATGTTTGGGGGTTACAGTTATTTGGAGAAACTCCACTATGCTTCGTTATTTATCAGTTAAGGTTGTTTTATTAGTTAAAAAGAGTTTTTCAAGAATCATAAAATAAATTCCTGTTGCTGTTAGTGGAGTCTTTTGCGGGTGGAATGTGCAACTGTTGTGACAAGCAGAGAGCGAGTTTCCCATCTCCTACACATCTGCTACGTGCAACGCAGCCTTGCTCTTTGTGCTGCTCTATGCACAGTACCAACTGCAGGGCAGACGTCACAACAGTTGAGCTCTCCAGGATTAGCAGCATTGTATAATAAGTGTTTAGTCACAGAAATAACAATAAAGATATAACTTAACTATCTTTGTCGATTATGTAGTACTGATGGTTTAGGACGCAGTGGAAGGTCTGTTGTGTTTTGGAGAGGTTTCTTTTTATGAAATAGCGTTAGCGTTTGTGAACTGTTCGCTAACTCACTCACTTTCCAGTTCGCGTTTCACTTTATGCCACCATTCACTCACTCCTCACAAATAATAGAAATCAATAGGTTTACAGTACATTTCCTTGCTGCATGGCGTATTTCTTAAAAGAATTTTACTACTGTTGCTAGAGACGGTGGATTTTTTTTTTCTCCTGCTACTGGACAGTTGGCACAACTAGAACCTAAACTACGCTGTACTTGTTAACGCTCTTGAAGAGAGACCACCTCCTTCCTAGCAAAAAGCACTGACTCATCAGCTTTGTAAGCATTCTGATTGAGCACACAGTGTTTCCACCGAAACATTTTAAAAATGGAACAGTCGAAACTACAGAGTAGTTTGTAAATGGGGAAAGTGGATGCAATGTGGTGGTTTAAATCCATGTAAAACTGATACAAACAATGTATAAGCTTTTCTGCGCTGATTATTTTTGCTGTGTTCTTTAACATACTTTGTGTTCTATCAAGGGGTTTAGTGTATTCTCAATGATTACATTTTTTGAATCATTTTATTTGGGGTTATATACAACATAATCATGTTATTTATCCTTGCGTTATAGTTGAGGGATTTGAAACTGTGTTACAAACTATGGATCAAATTTCACTATCAAGTACCTCCAAGAAATCCCATTAGTTTCACCCATTTTAATGGGCTGTAACTGAGAGAGCACGTAGAGATCCATATGAATGCCTTTACATGCAAGACACTTCTTGAAACCATTTGAACGGCAGCCACTCCTATGGCAGAACATCGCAAGGCTGCAGTGGGCTGCTCAGCACTGAACAGCGTAGAGCAGGCGGGGGAGTTCTCTCTAAAGAAAATGCATAAAGGAATAAAGCTAGGTGGCATAAAACTTGGGTATTAAAAACATTCCAGTTTGGGCAAAATCAACATTCTAAGGGTAGAGTAAGCGCCAGGGGATTTTAGTGACCACATGGTTAGGAACTTGGTTTTACGTCTCATCTGACCAACAGTTTATGACGCGCTGTGGTTTTTGCTTTTCTGTAACAACATGTTTCTTGGATCGTTTAAAGTATTTGGCTTGCAACACCTCTGAGGCACGGGTTAGCTCGCAGTAATGCATACTTTGATGTGTCTTATTGTTAAATTATATAGTGCATACAATATTTCATTTTATTTAATACAAATCATTTTTATTTACTTAAAAGGAGCAAGCTGTCTTATTATATGTGTTTGGCTTAGAAACAAAGGAATTATATTCTTTTAAGAGGTGTTTTATGTTTTATGGTTACTGAGAGAATACATGGCCTTTTAATAGGCATTTATATAAGTGGGATCCGTGTCTCCACTCTATTATATGTTTGCAAATAATTAAAAGTGCTATACAAATGCCATATGATAGCCTTACAAAAAAAGAGGGAAAACCCATGTGGTTTAAGATGTCAGGAAAAAAAAGAAATCTTGTTTCTTGGGGAGGGGAGGAGGCAGAAAGGTTTATTAGGGTAATTTAATTTCTACTGATGCTACAAACATGCATGGGATGAGGATGTGGGAGTTCAAATGTAGACGCTGCTTGTACTGTTCCCTACAGTGACCTGTTCTTCATTGAGACAGTCAATTGACACAGACGCCAGTGCATTTATTACTGAGTCTACTGTAAATGAGACTTTCAGTCTTGCCAGGGATAGATATTTTTCCTGTGTTCACCACTATCACACATCACGTTCGAGGGAGGGGGGAAAAAGAACTTTTAAAACAATAATATCAAACAACTTGGAAAAAAATGTTAAATATTACCATATGAAGAACTGATTAAATTTGTATGGTTTTCTTTCAGTAAAAATTGATATGTGATGAAACACAGTGCAGCTGGATAACTTGTTTTGGCTAACGTTCCAGTGTTCTCTGATCTCTTTACCCAGCTATATATAAAAAAAGAAACCATATCAGCGTTCTTGTTCCTATTGTACAAGCTCTGACATAAATGCCCCCTTTTCATTTACCCCTTACCATCTGGACTGTAAAAAAACTTAACATGAGTTTGCCAGTGAGGTAGTTTATCTACATACCTTCTTCATATTCAGACCTACTCTCAAACATCATTTTTGTAAGTCTACTCATCACAGTTTTCATGCATTTAATTTGAAAAACTACTGTACTTGGGTATTTCCAGTTCAGCAATGCTAGGGAACCAATGGGCAGACGCTGCTCGTGTTTCCTTTTCGGTGTAGCCCAGAGGCAAGTATGTCCTCATAGCTGGGAACCGAAGATGAGGTCTCATATTTAGAAGTTGTCTTGTTCTGTCCTTCACACTCCATGGGCTCTTATACACAGTCATTAATTAGTGAAAATGCCTGTTTTGTTGCAATACTATTTTTTCTTTGTTTGTGTATATACTAGGTTTACGATCGCCGTATTGGTAGTGTGTTGAAGAAACTCAGGAGCAGTTCTTCCATGACAATAACACTTTCAAACAATGAACTAATTTTTTAAAAGCACAAAACTCTGTTAAAGTCATAAACTTATGCTCATCAATATCAGAGGTGATTTTAAAATTCATATTCCCTATGAATATTCCTCAGTACCTGAAATGCGGAGTGTGAATTTAGGCTAGTTTGCTTATTTTAAATTCCTTTCTTCAGCCAAATGTCCTTATATTGCAGGCTTTTTGGCTGGCACAGGAAGATCAGACTTCCTGCTCATTGATGTAGATAGAATTTTTCTTTTATTTTGGGAGTGGCAGGGGGTTGCTACAAAGTTTAATTTTCCATTTTGTTAACTAAGAACATATGCCAAGGGTCTTGGACTCTCTGAAGTACTGACTGACATAAAATATAATGGCAATCCTGCATGGGCTGGAGCTGGAGAATCTTGGATATTGTCCCACTAGATACTGGAAGACTGCAGATTTTTTTAACTGGGATAGATAGCATGGGTAATTTGCTCTTCACTTTGGCACACTCTGTTTAATTGCAACTACAGCAGAGCAAAACCATCTGCTAAAGTGATCAAGGTCGGAGTTTTTGAGTTATGAATGTTAGAGAAAGTCATAGATACAGTTCTTCTTGTCATTTCTTGTGGTGGATCCCCACAGAGATATACCCTATTCTTGGTATATAGTGGTTGTCTCTGTTGTTTGATAAGTGCCAACCATGTGTTCCATCCTACTGCCAGTCCTGTACTCCTGCAGCTGCTAGCACACTGTGCTGCTTCTGCTTGCTCTGTTTGTCAGTGTTGTTCCTAACTCTTCCATATTTTTCAAGGGTGTTTGATGCAACACTGTGTTGGAAAATAGGAAAAAACGAAGAAAAGTTTCATGACCATTGTAGGCTCTAGTTAGGGACTGCGCAAACTGGACCATCTAGAGCTATGAGGTTTTCCATACTTTGTAACAACAAAGCTCTATTTCAGCCCTTTCCGTCAGCTTTTGCTGCTATCGGAGAGAACGTTTTTTTCTTATGAAAAGTTTGTACCTGTGGAATCCTTGGACTGTCGGTGAGGACTGCGGAAAGAATGATTCCTCTGTTCTTGTGTTTGCTACTGTGCATCACTCTGCGATGACTTCCAAACTGTACTTCATTCTAAAGCATAAGCTTGCTCTGCAAACATCTCCACGGATTTTTCTTTTTTTTTTTTTTCCTATTTAGAATACTACACTTTTCTTTAAAAGAACACACCTTCCCTTAAAAAAAAAAAAAAAAAATCAAAATCTATAAACACTCCAATAGAGAATTAAAGAAGAAATGCAGGGATTAAATCCCTAAAAATTATCTAGATTAAAAAGGAAATGCCTGCAGTTAATATACTATTAATTTATCAGTAAATGCTAATGAACCTTTATATTAAAAAAGATAATTTTTCTGCTTGCTTTGAAGAGGGGTTATTATTGTTTATTGAATGGCAGGACATAAAAGATTTCAATGTGCATTTTATCTCCAAAATACTAATAGCAGAATTCAGATGTTCTGATGACGTTCTCGTGTTTAGCCTTCCTGAATGTGATTGTTATATAAGGATATTATACCTCCTTTTTGTCACTGCTAGCACTGCACAATTATACACGTATGGATTTTTTACGCTCAGAGTTCATACTGTAAGACTCAGAAGTATTACAGAACCTACCTTTCTTGTCCAAACCCTTAACCATGGAAATGAAGGTTGATATTCTAAAAGAAGCAGTCAGTAACTTCCACTCTTTGAACAAAATTCCGATCCAATTGTAGGCATTTTCTGTGCCTATAAAGAAAGATCACGGCCTTTTATGCCCTTTAAAACTTGCTTGTTTCATTTTTCTATCTTATCATTGCTACCGTAGCTCTCTTTCTGTTCATATCAGTTAATGCCACATTTGTGGTGCCAACTTAACTTTCGAGGGTAAAGAGTATCTTAGTCATAAGAATATAAAAACTGCTATGAAAGTTCAGGTGAAAGGTCCACCTAATTCAATCTGAACTGTGCTCAGTTTTGAAAGCTTAGAGAAAGAGTGGAGAGGGATGATGCTGGAAGTCAAAAAACCAGTTTTCCACATCTCAAACTTACTGGACATTTAGCAGAAGATCATCTGCTATAACTAAGTTGGAGATAAATTTTTGAAATACAATAGAACACTAAAAATCACTCTAAAAATCACTTAAAAATTCACATACAATCTTGTGCCCATAATTTAATTCCCATGTGCATGTATTAATTCTGATTTCAGCATGGCCTGATATATGTGCTAAGTTCTGACAGCCTAAAATTAGAATTTCAGTTTGTACAGATAAAAACAAATTAATAGATGTACAGAACTGAGTAAGCAATTATATATGTTCTGTGATACCTTTGTTCACACAAGAGGAATGCTATATCATGTTCTCTATAGTAAGGTTCACTCTTACACTCTTACAGGATAAGAAATGGACTTCCTAAAGTCAATAATTTTTCCAAGGCTCAATAGCTTCTTTCTGTGAGAGCATTGTCTCCTCTGTAAACAGTAGATTATAAAAGAACAAAAAAATCCTCAGAATTACTGCCACCCCCAAAATTACGCTCTGTTGCCCTAAAACCCAGCCAAGCAAAGTACTGTATGCATGTGTGTATGGAATGATATGTTTTCATTGGAAAAGAAATTCAATTTTTAGACTATTTTAGAATACCTTTTACATTTTTTCCTTTAAATAAAATCAGTCCATAAGTATAACTCATTGGAAGGAACATTTTTGAAAATGGTATCTATGTGGTGCTTAACTTCTGAGAAGTGGCTACTGCCTGAGCTTTGTGGCTACTACCTTTTTTTTATTCTAACATACTGATTCTGACGTGATACGGAGACAGCAGAAGTGACCCAGAGAAGGTATGAATCAGCTAAAACAAAGGAAAGCAAGTGCAAGGAAATAGTAAAAGAAGTATTCCTCTACCAGTTCAAAGTCCTGTCCATCTGCTCTTAATTTATCATCGTGCAGAGGTTGGATCTTTCACTGCTGTTAGGCCACGCAATGAATCAAATCCTGTTTCCTAATTTCCACCATTCTAAGTTATGGTCCTAGGAAATGGAATTCTGCAGTTTCTTGCCTCTCTTCATCACAGCTGGAGGAAAAGAATGAGGTGAAGAGAGGAAGATGGCAGTGTAGACCTTTCACTTGGAACCTGCCTAGGTCCCTAACTTGGGCTTGCAAAAGCATTGACTTCTTGTATGTCTTTGTCAGCCTTTCGGTAGGGGCTTTCTGTGGCCATCGTGTACTTCTGTATTGGTATATGACTGTGAAGAATTTGTCTTATTTTTGCTAGATGTTATCCAATATTTTAATGGTATTTCATAGAAATTAAGGCGAAAATGTTCTATGGCTGAATAAAAAAGAAACCCCAGATGGCTTGCTTCATGCGTTACTTAGCTGCCCTCTTCCGATGAAGTCAAAATTATATGAAAACCTCAGAGTATCCCTTCTCAGGTTTTATTTGATGATTTCAATGTGCCTGATTTCTCTATTTAGATGTTGTTGAATTAAAAATATATACAGTTGGGTAGGAATTTAAAATAAAGTTTGGGTTCCAAAAGTCTCCAAACCACGTTCACAGAGCTGCTTGAAGATGAACTGCTGCTCAGAAGATGTGTGAGGAGTTTGGTATGAAGTGACAAAAGTCTGGGTATTAGGCCTGTTCTAAAAGTAAGGAGCCCAATTCACTGCTCTGTTGCATTCTCCAGGTGTCAGTGTGTCAGGATATTAATTGCTGCAAAATTAGAATGCTCACACTTCACATGTGCTGACTAGGCAATGTGCAAATAAAAATAATGCAGACTTAAGATATTTCTGGGACGGCAGAGCAAGGGAGGTTTTGGCAGATGGTATTCAGGTCTGGTTGGAGTGCCTGTGTATGGTATGTGATTCCACAAAGAGTACGTGATGCTTATGTTTGGTTTCAGCCTATAATTACTTGATGAGGTCAATATCTGTTACCTTTAGTTTCAACAACTGTGTTTTAAAATATAGATAGCTTGATGGGCCAAATTCTGGACCACATGTCACTCCACAAGCCGATCCCTTTTGAAGGAAAATAAAGGCTGCACACCAAGAAAAGACTTTGAGCCCTTGTGTTATGTATTGCAGTAAAGTATCAGCTATTGTGAAATTACTTTTATTTGTTGTGTTGAATGTCTGTAGGAGACTTCCTTTCCCCAAAAAGCATGTTGAGAAGATGCGGTTGTCTCAACTCTCAGAAGAGCTTTCCAAATTAATTTTTAAAATTTAAGTAATTAATTTACTTATTGCATTAAATTTATGTAAGCTGTTAAATGTAAATGCTTCACTTTCAAGGGGAACCTAAATCATTTCTACCTTGTGGTGTAATCCTTTTCTGTTAGAATCAGAAGAGTTTACAACGAGGCATGGCTTTCTCCCACACAGAGTCAGTACGCAGCCCCTTTTCTTACATATCCTGGTGTGGGTTTTTCCATGAACACTTTTTGCTCTTTAGTTATTTGTTGTAATTATCAAGTTCATTTTTCTCTAATAGATGTGATTAAGTATATTTAGCACTGTGTAATGAGTTTTCTGCCTGGTTGCATTCTGGCTAATAAGGAATTCCTCAGAGTCTCTTCTGACAGCTGCTGTGGATCCCAGGTTTGTGCTGCCACAAGAGACCTCTTCCATGAATTGCTAACATTAGAGAAATTAACTCGGTTAGACTAACCATAAAATCTGGGCTGAAATTTGATTACTAATAGATCTCGTGTTAGCTTTCAGCAGCACAGATATTGTGGTGTTCTCTTGCACAGAAAGACCCACAAAAAATCATCAGAATTCAAAAATACTTTTGCATTCACACATAGTGAATATGTAAAGTTCTTTGTGGAGGCTGTACTGATGACAAAACCCAATTGAAAATAATTCTGGCAATAATTGTTCGGTGTTATTGTTATAGTAGTCTCTTTTTCAGTTCTTATGATCCATCTGCTAACTTACCAGCCTATGGATAATACTTTTGTTATCTATACTACTTCCTATTATTATACCAGCTCCCAAATTTGTGAGGCTGAAAATGATGGGGAAAATCTGTAATTGGTGATGCAGTGCTGTGGTATAGTTGCTTAGCAACAGTAGCTGCAGCCTCTTCGCCGAGTCTCCGGAAGGGGGATACAGAGACAGGAAGATGAAATAAATACAGTTTCGGTGCGGTTGACTTTGTAAGAGAATGATAAAGGTTGTAAGTTATTTTTCTGCTAAGTGCCAGTGACTGTGGGAAAAGTCTTCTGTAAACAGATCCTGTGAAAAAGGAAAAAAATGGAAACTGGTCACTTGACTGTCTGAATTACTACAGCAGAATGATAATATAGCAGTAAATATGTTTTCTCGCTAACTGTGAGCCTGTGTTATATTATGAGGTATTTTCTGCTGTGGTGCATAATCGTTACAGAAAATGCATGATCATAACCATGTGTCCTCTATTTATCACTACAATTGAGTACCAAATTCATGGAGAATAGGGATTGAAAATTAATGCCAAGTACCTCTTAAATTCCCTGCTGGTATGTTAATTACATAAAGACTGTTCATAATAGGGTTAGTGGTAATGTAATAATTATGGATGGGTCTACAATTTTAAATTCTTTTGAGATCTGAACAACTCTACGTTTAGGATCAGACAGTATTAATTGCTAGGAACTGTGTTTCAATCCTGTTCTGTTTTAGCCAGTGAAATATTTTACAAAGACTTGTGTGATTACTAAAGTATCACAGTGTTATTTTCAGTACTGTATATCCCACACCCGAAGCCTTCGGAAATGTGCTGTGCTCGAAGCCTCTCTGTAGAGCGAGGTATCACACTTTGCTACATTATTTAGTACAAAATCTTAGCCTTTAGAAAGCATAAAATGTCAAAGGGAGTGGGAAGTAAGTTGATGCAGATATATCCAACTTTGTTAAGGGGCTCTTATCTGCAGTAACCAGCAACACGCGGGGTTTTTCCAAGTGCTAGTTATTACTGCTAGTCAGTGCTGCTTTGCAATTAGTGTTGGAGCACCTAGATAAGGTGGATATATAGGAACTAAGAACAGATAACATAAATGCAAACAAAGAAATTTAAACCTTTTGACCTCCTTTGTACTCGTTTATTTCTGAACTGATTCTTGAGCAAAAAGAGCAAAAAGAGGTTGCATTTCAGGATGGTTCCTTTTGGGGAAAAATATGTTTAGAAATTTAGAAAGAAAGACCTAATTATTTAAGAGTTTGTATTGCTTTGCTTTTACATTGGTGTATTTTGCAAATGGTGCTGCACTCATCATAAGCCTGGTCCTAAAATTCATCATAAATAAGACAGTGCATATCATAAAAGCACAAAGGTTTTGATCTAAGTGGGAATCTGCTGGTTCATTTTTAGAAGGTCAGATTGATAGACAATATCTTACAGTCTAGATAGTGACTCTATCAAACTAATTCTTAAACACATAGTAGTACAATGAATTATTCCTGTCTTGGAAGTATGGTTTATGACCTTTCTGCCCCAGGTATTATTGCTGATTATTATCTGAGAATGGGTAGTAGCATGCTTTTTGTTTCATTGTTTTTTGTGGTTGTTTTTTTTTTTATTTTAACTCAAGCTGTTTTTTAAGCAAATATGTTTTATGAACTATTTAATACAGCAGATTCCTGATAAAATAAATTTCTCTTATAGCATGGTAATAAAGAACCACTCTTCACCTTTCTTTTCTCCTAGAGGTTATTTTTTAAACTAGTACCTCAGGTTGTGCAGATAAATGCTTCTGTGACCTTTTGTTTTCTGGTTTTTTTTTCACACTGATTTGCAGAAAAGTGTGAGCATTTTAGAATATTTTAATTTATATTGCAAAATCTGCACTTGCTAATTGCCAGCTTTTCAAAAACAAAATGGTGGAATTCTTCATATGAGGCTGCATAAAAGATGGACCTACTTTGTATATAGAATATTGCCTGTCCTTTAGATCTATGTGTTTTGCTTATGGAATAAACCAAAGTAGGAGAGATAAACTAATATTTTGTATAAGCTCAGCCAGACAATACACATGATAAAGATGTTTCATCTTCTTATGTATGCAGAAAATATGAAAAATTGTAGTTTACACATATTTTCTCAATTCGAGTGTAAAATTGGGCCCCCAAATTGCCCTGGGCCACGGTGGTTGTGTTAAAGAAGCACTATTTACCTAGCAGCTGAGTGAAAAATGATCAGAATATTAGACTCATCTAGGCCACATTAAGGAGCCATTGCATTTCCCGACAATTTTATGCTATCTCAATATGAAAACAGAGCAATTTCAGCTCATATCAGGTTATGATCGGCAATTACAGTTGCATAATTCACCTAGTCGTCTCTTTTCAGGGCCTTTATTTTCCCTCTTGGTGACATTCCTGAGAAAGTGCCTGATAAAAATGTCATATATCATCCTGGCTTTAAAACTCGTAAGGGGGTAATCTGCTATGCCTTGCTGAGCCTATATTCATCACTAGATTTTTGACTTGGAGGGGTCATGACACTCATAATTTCCTTTTTGATATTGTCCTCACTAGATATGACAAGGGGCTGTAAAAGCTCAGTTGTATGCTGTGGTTAAGAGCCATTCCAGTGGGGCTCATCACTAGCAATAACAGTGCATTACTGTGGATTGTGCAGTAGTTGGCCGTTTCGAAGATAATTAGATTTGATGTCAACATTTCTTTATCACCTGCATCCTTTTGTGCATCTGCGTGTCAAGTTATTATTTCCGGATTTATTAGCACCCTCAGAGCTACTATCTATCTGTCAGCCTGTGTGGTGTTTGTGTTGACAGTTGTAAAGTTAATTACTAGTACTAATGAGCATCGGGCTTTTGGTGGACATGGCATTTTGGGCATTTAAAACTGTAATTAGATTTTTTTTTTTCCCTTTTTGAACAGCCTTGGGAAAAATGCATGAAAAGAGAAAGAAACCCAAACCGAGCACCCTGACCTCAAATCTCTATCTCCAGTTTGACATTGTTTACAGTATCTCTAATTCAAAAAAATCAAAAAGGCAGCTTTGCTTTTTACTACTTTTTCTTCTTATCATTAACTCCATGAATATTTGTTTTATCATATCATCTAAACTAAGATCTTAAAAAAAAAAAAAGTTTTATTTTCAGATGACTTTATAAAAAACATGTCCAGATAGCGTATGTATCAGTCGTTCCCTTTTCTGTAAAAGTATTTGTATTTTAGCACACAGTCAATATAAGTATTGTGTTTAAAAATAAATTTGTAAGGACAGCAAAATTAGCCCATCTCCTGATCCCTCTCATTTTAATATAATAATGTATTAAACCCAGTGAACACAGAGACACTTATTGTTAATTATACAGTTGTAAATCCAGAGTCATTTCAGTGAGGTGGGATTAGCACAGGTGTAACAGAAAGAAGAATTTTGATACTTATTTGCCTTGCATACATGCTAAATTCCCTATCCTGTAAATCATATTACCAGATCTTTTATGTGATGTTCCAAGTAACATATAACTCATAGGATTTAGAATAATGGCACTTATATGTGACATATACTTTATGTAAGTATATTGTTTATTCTACTGCTGCAACTAAGAACCACTCCCTTGCTGCTGTTTCTATTTACTTTCTATTTATCATTATCTGCCATTTTGTTAAACAACTACCCTTCCCAGACATAAATCATCTGTAAAAATACTCTGGCTCAGAGAAAATTTCACCCTGGCACTGAAATGATGAGATAACCATTTTCATCTCTTGTTGAAGCATTGAGATTTATTGGGCTTTGATGGGCTACAGACCAGACATCATTCTCTGCTAAACAGACTCCCACTTGCATTTATTCTTATTGCATTTAGCAATTCAAAATGGAGCTCCCTAAGTCCCTGCAGAGCTCCTTCCCAGCTCAGGTGGGGCACGGGACGTCAGTGTTATTACTTTATATTAGATAAGGAAGGGACACACACTGAAGCATGTGGCGATTCAGATGATTTTTTATTTCCGTTTAGCAGTGATGACAGAATGTCATAGTGAAATGACTTCAAAAGTCATTTTTCCCTCTGCCCTGGTTCTGCAGCCTTGTCCCTTGAGGGCACTTCCATTGTACAGTTATATTAATTCTGCTAACTTTCAGACTTCATTGCTGACAATAGGCCTTTTGGCTTTCTCAGACTATTACATTAAATTTCCCATCAAACCATGTCAGCCTCTGAGGTCAGAGATTCCAGGAGAAGCTTTAGATATTTTGCCTTTTGACTTCATGGGCAGGTATTTCTAAATTGCTTTTAGGTTTGTTTTTCCAGTGTCAGAAATCATATTGAACCTATCTGAAAACTCAGACAATGAATGCTCATCAGGTGAAGGACGAATGGTCTGCGGGGTGGGGAGGGTGTGCGCGGGCACCCAAACACATGTTTCCTGGAACACTTCTGTCCTCAGTCGTGCCAGTGTTAACGAGGACCAGCCACCCTTAGTCCAGCTGCATTTCTCAAGGTAGCAGAGTTTAGCCATACATTTCACACACCCCCACCCCCCGTCGTTCTTTAAAGGTTCGTCTTCCAGACAAAAGGCTTTTCTTTTATCTCAACGTACATTTAATTTTAACTAGTTTTACTACTCTACAGTTTGTTCGGCATCTTTATAAAAAATAGGTATAACAAACATTCTTCAGTTCACAGTTAGGGAAACTGAGGCATGGAGAGGTGAGCTCTTCCAGCAAGGTGATGGAAGCGCAAGAACACAGGGGACTCTCCTTCATGGAGTCCTGTCAGGTGGCATTGTCTGGAAACACTTACCTTGAAGGCATTTCGAAGAATTGAAGTACCATGGACTTAAACAAAGGAAAACTTATTTACATAAAACATGGTTCATGTAAGAATCATCGAAATCCTAGATTGTACTATGTGACCATGAAATAGTTTTTAGATTATTGAGCAAGCTTTGCTGCTGAAGCATTCTTTTTTTATATATTCATCAAGATTCTCAGCCTTCTCCAAATAACATATAAATTGTTTTAACTTGATGGATTTTTTTCTCCTTGGAATGATTTTACACTGGGGGGAGTATTTAAACCAGCCCTTGTCGAATAAGATTTTTAATTTATCAAAGATTCACACCCATTTAACTTGATGGATTTTTTTCTCCTTGGAATGATTTTACACTGGGGGGAGTATTTAAACCAGCCCTTGTCGAATAAGATTTTTAATTTATCACAGATTCACACCCAGCAATTGAACTGGGAAAATGTTATTTTAAAAAAGGTGTTACTGCATGCAGAATACAATTAAGTAAAAAATGCAACAAAATTATAGGAAGAAAAAAAAACAGGCTTTGCATGATAGAAACACATCAGGAAACTAAGAGCTTGGATGGCATATAAAATTCAACAAATTCAGTACGTACAGCTATCTTAGCCACTACTTTGAATTTGTCATCATGGTTTCTGTATTTAGAAAACGGGAATTCTGCAGTGTTTTCTTCCCCCAAAACTCTATTATTTAAAACTAAGGCAGAGAACAGACTTTTCAGAGAAAAAGATTTCACCCTGCAAACAACCTCTGCTCATTTTTCGTGGTAATTTTAAAGGACCAAAATTAGAACTGTCTTAATTCTTAACCGAGAATTACGTACGTATAGGGGAATGTGTGCATGTGTGTACAGAATAATGGGCGTGTGGCAGGACTGGAGAAAGATGTCGATGTGTTACTACCTGCTTGCAGCCATAAGGCTAGGGAATCATTTGTGACACTCTGGGGACAATTTTGTCACCCTGACAGTAATGCTGTTATGCACCAACTTGACACACAGGAAGAATCCATAAAGACAGATAAGTAACTGTGAAAGTGGCTGGGGATCAGCCTGAGTGCTACCACTCACCTGCAGTGACAAATAGATAGTCATGAAGGATTGAAAATCCTGCCCAACACACAGATATGTCAGTCCAAAGCTAGAATACTGCATGGTTATACGAAAGTTGTAGTAAAAATACACATAAGGCACGCGCACAGAAGAGCCCCCAGGCGTAAGTATGAGAAGGTTAACTTCAAAGTATATTAGTTCTTCTTTGTAGCATTTTTTCTTTTAGAAGAATACTTGATGTCTTTCGCAACTGGGCCAAATTCTTACATTAATTACATTTGATTGGGCCGATTCCTGCGATTTTAATTGAAATCAGTATAGGTTAACATTGACGTAATGAAAATAAGAATTTGGCCAATGTGTTTTTTGTGGGAGCCAATGGGTCTGTTTCTAGGTGTCCTTTTTTTAGTAATTATTTTATACCAATAGAGGTCCCCATCTGCAAATCAAATGAAGAAACTTGTGACTTAACAAATACGTTCTGCTTTTAAAAATACTGTACTTTAGCTGTTGCAGTCAACCATAGGTGCTAAAAATCAGTACCAAACCCTCTGCTGTTTATTATGTTCAAGAATGTGTTAATTCCTACTGCATTTCTTTTTGTGTTTTAAAAAAAAAAAGTGACTTGCAGTTTTAAAAATATTTTTTTATTCTTTAAAACTTAATGATAGTTTTAGTGCTTTGTTTGTTTGTTTGTTTAAGACAAAGGGATGTAATCTAACCTTGAAGACCACTTCTGAATTCAGTCACTCTTCGTGACCTTCTTTTCATTATTCGTATTTGATAATTTGATGTTTATTTCTGAGGAAAGAAATGAGTTACAACCAAAGGCAGATGATGTGCTTGGGTTTTTATTTTGTTTAGCTTATAGTCTCTCTTTTCCCCCTTTCTTCTCAGTCTGGCCGCTGGCTTTCACTTTTAAGAAACTGTCCTTTGGAGGCAATCTCTGAAGTCATTTTGATCCCTGGAATAGAGAGCAAAAAGAACTGCCACCCTTACATTTCCTCACATCCCACACACTCGGTATTATTTTTTCCATTTTTTTTTTCTTTTTTCTTCCAAACTGGCAGTTCGTTGTTGTGTCCTCAATTCCCTTCCACACCACCAGCTTCTGAATAACTTGTGCAGTGCACTGAAATGGTACCTATTCCTGTCACTCAAATACCTTGACCTAGCTGGAAAGCGGCAGGGTGCGATGGGTCTGATGCTGAGCGCCACGTGCCAATCCCAACTTCCTTGCTGAGCACTTATATACATCACATACAAACCCTATTTAAGTATTAATTTCATACTCCGCTAGTTTCTTTTTTATTCTTTGCCTCTTTGGCATAGTGTTGGGCACAGGTTTTCTGGATGATTTGTACAAGGTGGGACGTGGTGGTACATTTGGCCTCCTCCCCACTTGATCTGTGCTGACCTTCCTCCAGTCACCCTCTCCCTGAGCTGCTGTGGCATGAATATTTTCTTTTCCTGAGGATCCCCTCCTCTGGAGGTCCTGAAGAGTATGAGTTTGGGTTACCTCAGGAACCAGTCCCACTAATGACAAGCCACATAACGAGCTTTTGTGCAGTAAGATACACTGGTCATCATTACCAGCACTTTCAAACTATTTAGCAAACGTCTAGCTTGCTTCTCCATTGCCGTATCTTATTTGAAGCACAGAGCAAACCTAATAAAGAGATTTTGAAACCTATTTTCTGCCTTGCCCCTCCCTGTCTCAAGTTCCTCATCGCAGAATGCTTTTTAGGCTTAAGTCAAAATATCTGTAGCCCCCAGCATCTTCCCCCTTACATTCCTGCACTGCTTTAGCCTTTTCTGTTGGTTTTCTTCTTTTTTTTCTTTTGCCTACCCCTTGCAGTGGAGTCCCCGTTCAGACAAGCCTTCCATTGCTCACAGGTCTTCTGTTGCTATCTACCAGCCTCTCTGAGTGGGTTCTTTTTCTTGATCTGCTTGCTTCTCCTTGTCCAAGGCTATAACAAGTTTTGCCTTTGTCGAGAATCATTTGTAGTCATTTTAGCCTAGTATAAGGGTTGTTTTCAGATTCTTTCTGATTGTTACAGCACCCTATGGAGTACTTGGAGAACAGTTTTACAGTTAAAAAAAAAATCTCAGGCACAGCCTCTCTGAGTGGGTTCTTTTTCTTGATCTGCTTGCTTCTCCTTGTCCAAGGCTATAACAAGTTTTGCCTTTGTCGAGAATCATTTGTAGTCATTTTAGCCTAGTATAAGGGTTGTTTTCAGATTCTTTCTGATTGTTACAGCACCCTATGGAGTACTTGGAGAACAGTTTTACAGTTAAAAAAAAAATCTCAGGAGAAAAACAAAGATATTTATAAATTTAGGTTAAATATACATCAGTTTATCTCACAAGTGAGATAAAGATGATGCCCCCCACACACACCCCCAATCATTATTAACATACATTTTTAGATTCTAAAAGGCCATTTCTAATGTGTTTTCAGCTTCTATTTTTGAGCAGGTGGGGTTTGTATTTCCGTTGCAATCTGGAACAGTAAAGCCTTTTTAAAACAGAGGTTAAGATTCATGTGTTATTCAAGTCCAAGAATTTCTTATTTAATAAAGATGCAGCAAATACTGTGAAATTTTTATAAGTTATAAGAATTATCAAAGCAGTGTCCAGCTTTTCTCATTTTACCGTATTTTTGCTGAGATACGTTTATTTGAGCTAATAAAAATTAAGGTCAAATGCTTTTTCACCAAAAAGTGCAATTTTTACAAAGCTAAAGCTTTCCATGGTGAATATCTCTGTTTTATTGAAACAAAATCTATTTAATTTTGTATGAGTTTGATCTGAAGTACAGTAGTTAAGGTTTCTGATTTTTCAAAAACATTTCACTTTGATTTGAAACTGTTTTCTAGAAGTGTAGATTAAACTCCCATTTTGTTCTGTTTGTTCAGCTTCTTGGCAAAAACAGTATATCTTTCATGTATTTTGGACTTTGTAAGATAAAGTCATGTAATGGCCTGTAGGAGTTAAACAACTGCTGAATAAATTATGGGAGATGCAGTCTCCCATAAGGGATGTTGACTATAGTGTGAGTGTGAATGGCAGGCTCACCTGCCGCAACTCCCATCAAGCTATATGTCACCATGAAGAATACAGTTCAATATTTTGCTGACTAAAACCCAAGCGTTTCAGCTCAGTTCTACAAATCAGAGTGAACATTGCAATTTGGAATTATTTGGGCATTACTTGATTAAAAAAAATTGCAATATATAAAAAAGGCAATGGAAAATTTCAAAATTTCCTCTGGCACAGAGATTTGAGTTTTCACTCGGCTTATGTGCAATATGCCATTGGCAAAGCAATTCTCTTCTATAGTCAATTGCTCTTGTTGGTTGAACTGATTGCTAATGGAGGAGCTTTCATCTCATTCAAAACTTATTAGTCAGAACCCAGAGAGCAAGAGGATACTGCCAAAAGGTGTCTTGCATTGACAGCAAAACTTCTAGCTCTAGAGCTCATCTCTCCCATTTCCATTCTAATCTTGGCTCTGAGTTGGGGAAGGAAAGGACAGTTATTTCCTGTCACCACATAGAAATATTTTTTTTTTAAAAAGTTTGTTTCCCATTTTCCTTCTCTTTTTGTAGTGCCTTTACCCAGAAGGTACATAATGACCGCAATTCTTTTGCTTTGAATGGTGCTAAAGCAGTAGCTGTGCTTTACTGCCTCATGGGTTTGCAAAGGGAATTGGAAGACATTTTTTATACTTTTATAGTCTCTTCCATACACTCATGAAAAAATTGAATGTAATGATTCAACACATTAGAAACATATTATAATATACTTTAGAAAACTGATAATGGGATACCTGTGTTTCTAATGCTTCCATTTCTTTAGATAATGTTTTCAGTTTACGTGTCCGTATCTTTCCCATTAAAAGAATTTTGAAGCGATGTTGACCTGTCCCTGCTTGACATATAATCTGTACATATATAAAATAAGTGCATGATATACAGTATAAACATTGCTAATAATGAATGACCTGTGTTTTTAAATGTACATCGTCTTTGCGCACACTGGTGTAATAGAAACTTTTTAAAGACTTTAGGAGTTGTGTTCTTGAATTGATCTTAGCTAACCCTACAGATTTTGCTGGCGAATACATTTTGCATTCAAGACTTACATTTCTAGCCTGAGTGTTTGATGATGCAAAGCTAAAGCCATAGTCTGATCGAACCTGCTTCTGCAATCTGAGGCACAGCACTATTTTATAGCCTAAAAATTAGTATTTTGTTTAGCCAAGATCTTTTTATTAATGAAGTATGAATCTCACAATGAATACCTCTTCAGATTGGACTGGAAATAAGTAGAATGACATGGTCATTTGTCATCAGGAAATTGAAAATGATAGGTTTAGATAACCTGAAATTGATTGTATGGTGTATGGTGATTACTATATCTCCCTTTGTTAACCATGATTATCATGCATTTTCTTGGTGATTGCAAGCAGATTACTTCTAGTTTTGTTGTATTTTCTTTAAAAAAAATGGTATAGCTTCTCCTTTTTAGAGAAGGCCGATGCTAAACTCATAGATCCAGTGCTTTGGCTGGTACACATTCTTTAGGCAAAGTTTAAGTTGAACTGATGGGAAAACTGAGTACAGGCCAGGAAAAGAATTTCATCTTTAACTGACTTGATCCCAGCTAGTGAATGTTTACTGTATTCCACTGACTGCCATGCCACTATGTGAATTTATATCATTTTACTGTCACTTTTGAGGTTGCTACAAAATCTAAATGGAAAAAAAAAAGTAGATTCCCCCCTCCCCCTGCCCCCCCAAAAAGGCAGTGTATTAGTAATTTTCTGGCAGGAGACTTACAAGGCTAGACAGGTTTCCATAACACTCCGGATTTTTGTCTTTATATATAAGGAAATAATACCTTGAGCTGTTATACTTAGTCATCTGCCACGAAGCTCAGTATCCAAATTTTTTACTGGGCATTCCGATCTAGGGTTCTCCCAAAGAAAGGGAAGAAGCATAATTTGGAATCAGGAAAATCTGGATTATATTTACTCCTAAACTTGTGATCATTTGATAGTTCAAGCTGCTGCATCAACCATCTTATTAAACATTTTCTAATAGACACCTCAAATCATAATTTCTTAGTTGGGTAGGTCCGTAGTCGCTGTCTACATAAAGTACTAATGGGGTCACAAGTGGCAAATGTAGCAGCTTTTTTTGTAGAAACAGCTAATTTGATATGTCAGTTATTGTATGCCTTTGTGGTAATAGTTCATGATTAGTAAAGTAGTTACCTGCGGAAAGTTTCTACTAAGAACGCCCGTGGAGAGCCAGTACTTGTAATTGTATTATGTCTGGGTATGACACTTGAATAAGTCAAGTGTTTCTGCGTCAGGATGATAGCAAGCTAAGCTATTTTTTCATTGCAGAAAAGTACAGATACATGCAGAGGAAGTATAAGGATGCATCTGGCGGAGTATCCCTCTCCCAGCAGTGACCACAAGCAGATGTGTAGGGAAGAGTAATATAGGACAGTTATTTATGATATTTATTATATTGTGTATGATATTTATTCCCTCAGATATCCTGCCTAATAATTGTACAGTTACATTCTTCCCTTTCCTGCAAATCTTCAGCCTGGTACACCATATACTGTACCCTTCACTAGACTGTTACTCCAGCTGAGGCCTCTGCTCTGTTAGAATCATACAGGTGTAGGTGTGGGGTGCGGGGTGCAAGCATGGCCCTTATCGTGAGGTGGTGAAGTGGAAATTCTCTGAGAAGCATTGGGCAACAGTGAGTAACTTAGATACGGGGGAGAATGGGGGGAATTCTGGAATAGGGCCACCTAGCTGAAAACCCTGGTTAAATTTACAATAGAGTGATCTTTTCGTAAACTAATTGCTGGACAGAAATGGGCTGTTACTGTTAGCGGTCACAAGAGGTTGAGTGTTCACTTTAAAAACCTGTGACAAGTCCCCTCGTTTATGGTACCCACAGAGACCCCAGGAATGTCTGCTGTGACAGATCTGCCTTCCTTTCAGCTGAGCCCCAGCGAGGAGTGCTTTGGCCTGCTTAAGAACTTAGGCCGTGGTGTTCTCTCTGTTTGCCTTATGCAGGTACTAGAAAGGGCAAAATGCCTCTCCGTTCTTTAGGAGTGATAATATTGAGTGTCTGTGTAATACCTAAGCCGAGACTATATAATTTTGCCCAAGGGGAGGGAATGGAAAGAAAACCGGCTTTGTGGGTGTTTGGTTAGAGAGACCCACGGTGTTTCCAACCAGTTAGAACATGGGGTGGCTGAAAATTCAGGAAAAGTGCTTTCCCCTGAGTAAGCAGTGTGGACACAAGGAATTGTTTTGCAGGAATTATTAATAGGAGTTGAAGTAGCGAGGCACCACACGTATTCTTCTGCAGAGAAGCCTTGGGTTGTGCACAAAAGGAGGAAAGTCACAGTGTTACTAGAAGGGCTCACAAAGGTCAAACCCTCAATTACAAACTGAATAGATTGTAAATAATACACGTAGGTCACAGACATATCTCTTTTTCCTATGATTAATTATGCAAATCTGGTATTCTATCTCAGGTCAGATCTATGACCATATAGTGTGTTCCTTTTTTGTGGAAAATGTCTGTGTTCTACTCCCTCCTCCCAAAAAGGAGATACTAGTAGAGTTTCAGAACTTCCAAACCGCATTTCTTGCTAATTTATTTCAAGCAAAGTGCATTTTATGGGCTTATCTACTAATTCTTTTGATTAAAACACAAGCAAAACTCAACCAACTTGAACAGGTTGAATGCCACATCTGTGCAGAAGATATCAGCACACTTATTTATGGCTCAAAGAAACAGAGTCTAAATTAAAGCAGCTATTGCTATAGAGTGGATAAGCGGCCATTATGAATTATCCTTAATTATAGCGATTTCCTAAACTAATAAACCTGCTAAATCTTTATTGCAAAGGTTAGTTTACACAGTGCATATAAAATCCGCATGTGCTACGCATCAACCACCAGCTGTCTGACAGTGTGTTGCTATTGCAGTGAGGGTTCACATAAATTTTATGTTGGTTATATTAACAGTCAGTCCATATCACTACCCACAGATGCCAGTAGACATAAAAATTGCTCTCCAGTGAGCCTAAATATCCCTAGAAGCTAGTTGTGTCTAATGTTCCATGTAGTATTTGTACGTGAAAGCAGCAGATTGAAAAGTTATTTACAGATGAATATTTCAATCCAGTTAGTTCATATTGGCCTACTTAGGCTTCTTTGCTGGTTTATTTGTATGCTAAATAATTCACTAAAGGTTCTTGTTTACTTTCAAAAGTAGTTTCTATGAAATGCAAACAACAGAACCAACTTTAGGTGCTCAAAAGGCTAAACAGCCCTGTTTTAAATGCAGGTCAGAGCTACAGACAGCATCTTGCAGATGGGCTGTCACTCACAGTTTTACCCTTTAGTTGCTGGCGTTTTAAAGAATTTACGGAGATTTGATGTTTTCATATAAATTTTTTGCAAGAATGGGTTATTTTTTCTTAATCTATCCTTTTTCACGGACAAATGTGAAGTCCTTTGGGGTCTTCCCATTAAGCAGACAGTGCTGGCAGCACGCAGCATGTTGTGGGCTATTAGACGGATTCTTGACAGTGCGCAGGGCTAGCAGGTGCAGTAGATATGTGATTCCTCCTGCTGTAGGACATAAATACGTTTTTGTATGAATTTCTATCGTACAACATTTGCATACCATTTGTTGTATACTTTGGTTTCTTGATTAATCAGAGTACTGGACAAATTCAGCCACTGTCCGTTCCTTTACTGAGATCCAGGAACTTAGGAACGCTCCTAACACAGCGCTGTCTAGAGCACAGAGTTCATCTATGTGCTAACTTTTTATTTTATAATATTGATTTTATCATTTTTACTGTTTGTAGTAGGAGTTGCTTTATTGATATTTACTCAACCCCTCTTTGTGCAAATGCTGTGGAATACTTTGTTGCAAGTATTGACATACATCTGCTGGTTGCTTCACCACCATCAGCTTATTTCACCCAAATGGTATTCAGATGCTGTAATTGTTTCTTGCTATTGATTTTAGATGGCGTTTATAACATGCTTCCAAAGACCATAGCGCACACGCTGTGTCTGGCTAGAGTTTCAATTCAACCTTTTCTACAAGAATACAAATCACACATATTAAAATTGCAACAGCATAATATTTTAAGTCTAGGTTTGCTTTGCAAAGATCTCTCAAGAAAGATTGGGACCAGTCAGTTCTTGAGAGATCACGAAGGAGTATCTTAACGCTTCCTAAAGAATGGTTGGTTATTTTTGCAGGCATTCTGAGCTATTAATGAATATTCTAGCATAGTACTAGGGATGCTATACTGTCAATGGTGACCTATTTTTGTACAAATATGTAGTTGCTCAGGCTTAGGTTCACAAAAACATTTAAGAGCCAGTTATTTTTGTTGCCTGCAGGCCCTACCGTTTGTAACATGAGGACTTTTGGGCAAATTTCATCTTCAGCAATTGCTAGAGATGGGTGTATAGTGCAAAATACTTTCTGCAAGTGTTTCTTTAAAGAACGAGTGATTTTGCTTTGTTTATGCTCAATTCCCATTCTGTCTTTCCACAGAAGCTTTTATTAACAAGTTAACTTGCCAAAGTGCCATGGAGGCACATGCCTTTAGTGGCATCCCCCAGAGAATGAAAACTCTGGATGTAAAATTAAAATACTTGCACTAGGAAATACCCAAGGATGAAGTAGAAGCCTATGATATCACCTAGTAAAATCAACCAGTAGAACACGTATAACATATCTATTGACTTTTATCAATTAGAATTATTATTTTTTTTAACCAACAGCAGTAGACCATAATCTTTATCCTCAGTTTACGTAACATTAGGAAACCTGACATAACCTTCCAAAAAATCAGAGTAAAGTAGGTGCTGTAACATGTAGGAAAATCTCTTCTCTCGTGCCACTAAAATGTGAGCTAACTGCCGAATTACTACTTATTTGACCGGTGGTGCATTCTGCACAGCAAATGCTGTGTTACCGTGCTGGTTATAGAATTAGATATCTATAGAAGATATCTCTTTGAAGAACTGAATAGTAGTTTTTAAAATTAATTTGCATGCTTATTTTTGAAAACTGAGTTGCATTCTGTTTAATAAAAGAAGGGTGGTAAATGAAATACAATTAAATACAGAATCCCTAGGAAGGTTAATGGGGGTTTGCACCAAAAGTGTTTGGGCAGTTTTGAAAATTTCACTTGCATTAAGAAAAATTAAAAAAGTTAGAATATTTCATAAACATGCAGGAGTGTATGTTTATGTGGAGGGCAACTTTATTCCACAGGGAATTAGTTTTCCCAAAAGAAGGCGAGTTGAACATTGTTAGTCTTAAAATACAAAACCCAGCTACATTTGCCAAAATATCAGCAATCAAATTCAGTCCTCATGTGATTGCATCAAATAGAAGACTTGGCCCCACAGTGTTAGCTGTGAGTAAAGACAAATCAGCAGTACTTCCACAACAGACAAGCAAAGACAAAAAGCCGTTATGAAATATTAGTGTACGTGTTGTGAGACATCAGTATTTTGCAGAAGCTGTCCTGTTTGTCAGTGCTGCCCTGGTTGCTGTAAAGTGCACATATTTAAGGAAATTTTTCTGTGTAATTTTTATATGTAAAAAAAATCTGAATTCATTCCAACTCACGTGTAGCACTGAAACACAAAGTTTATGAAAGGCGTTAAATTACATGCTTTGTATTTTGATAAGAGAGCGTAAACATTTTGCAAGTCTACTAAACATTTGGAATGCAGCATTTTACAATGGAGAAATCATGGCATCTTCAGGCTGATTCTCAGCTTCCTGCTTCCTGAGGACTTTTCCTGAATTCAGGGGAGGTTTCCTCTGTGCGAGGAGCTCAGGGCTGGGCTCCGACACCGTCAGTTAATTGGGCAGAAATCTGGCAATGGGGATGTTTGAAAGAAGCATATGAATGAAGGCAGACAGGCATCCTGCAACAACTAATTCACCCACATAACACATCTTTGAACTGTCTAAGGCATACCTAACTGTTTACATGCTACCAACAAGAGTAAATACTCCGAACAGAAGGAAGAGACAGAGTTGCTGTGAGTAAAGAAAAAGATTACAAGACAGCCCATCTGCTAGAAGAGTACCTGTCACCTCTAGTTACAAGCTGGAGGCAGCCCTACCTCGTAGCGACTAGAGAGACCAGTTTATTATTCAAACAGTAGAGGGGAAGAAGCTAACTTAGACCTCCACTTGCTGTCTGATATGGTGTCAAAACATCAGTTTCAGGGAATCTTGTGGACAGAATAGTGAGGATAAGTCGAGTCTAAACACTAACAAGAAAATAGCTAGAAGAATCTACAGCTTCAGCGAAGCTAAACGGCCATCCTTGCTAATAGCTGTGAAAGGGATTGAACACACTGGCTGTCGGGTGTAGACAAGAATTCTGCCAAGGAAAGTACTACTGGCAACGGGGACGAGAATTATATTAATAGCTACGGTAATCTTGTTATCCTTAAGAATCCTGATTATAGTAATTTAAAAAACAACAACCTGTTTGTCATTGTACTGTAAGGCTGACAAAGGCACTTTTAGAGGGCCTTAAATTAAGCCACCTCATTTTCTTTTCTCTTTGGAATACCTATTGTTTGTACACATATATAGTAGCTATTGGAATACCTATTGTCTTTGGAAACTGAAAGGCGTTAAATTACATGCTTTGTATTTTGATAAGAGAGCGTAAACATTTTGCAAGTCTACTAAACATTTGGAATGCAGCATTTTACAATGGAGAAATCATGGCATCTTCAGGCTGATTCTCAGCTTCCTGCTTCCTGAGGACTTTTCCTGAATTCAGGGGAGGTTTCCTCTGTGCGAGGAGCTCAGGGCTGGGCTCCGACACCGTCAGTTAATTGGGCAGAAATCTGGCAATGGGAATGTTTGAAAGAAGCATATGAATGAAGGCAGACAGGCATCCTGCAACAACTAATTCACCCACATAACACATCTTTGAACTGTCTAAGGCATACCTAACTGTTTACATGCTACCAACAAGAGTAAATACTCCGAACAGAAGGAAGAGACAGAGTTGCTGTGAGTAAAGAAAAAGATTACAAGACAGCCCATCTGCTAGAAGAGTACCTGTCACCTCTAGTTACAAGCTGGAGGCAGCCCTACCTCGTAGCGACTAGAGAGACCAGTTTATTATTCAAACAGTAGAGGGGAAGAAGCTAACTTAGACCTCCACTTGCTGTCTGATATGGTGTCAAAACATCAGTTTCAGGGAATCTTGTGGACAGAATAGTGAGGATAAGTCGAGTCTAAACACTAACAAGAAAATAGCTAGAAGAATCTACAGCTTCAGCGAAGCTAAACGGCCATCCTTGCTAATAGCTGTGAAAGGGATTGAACACACTGGCTGTCGGGTGTAGACAAGAATTCTGCCAAGGAAAGTACTACTGGCAACGGGGACGAGAATTATATTAATAGCTACGGTAATCTTGTTATCCTTAAGAATCCTGATTATAGTAATTTAAAAAACAACAACCTGTTTGTCATTGTACTGTAAGGCTGACAAAGGCACTTTTAGAGGGCCTTAAATTAAGCCACCTCATTTTCTTTTCTCTTTGGAATACCTATTGTTTGTACACATATATAGTAGCTATTGGAATACCTATTGTCTTTGGAAACCTATTGTTTATGCCTACAGCCAGGTCAAGTTTCTCTCCTTCCGTGAACATCTTCAAGGTCAGCTAGAGTGGTCACAGTCAGTTTTCACTGCTCTTATAATGTTTTTGTTTTATCTAGTATCCCTTGGAGAACAGACAAATTGGGTGCATACATGTAGCAGGCCATCTTGACATTGATTTTTGAAGGTTCATTAGATAAATGCTGACATCATAGATTGATGTCTCTTTAAAACAGTGCCTAGCACAGAACCATTGGGGGAATCAAAAATATCGACTTACTGTGTTTGTGCAGAAGGCCCACTGGAGATCTCCTGCATTAATGGGTCCATCAATTTAGGTGTTCTTTAATTATTCTAATTGTACACCTTGCAGCTGGAAACTGACTTTATTAGGACTTCTGGCTAGGTAATCACACCTTTCGCAGAGAAGAAATAGCAGTGGATAATAGTGACTTATCTACTTTGTCATCAGATCTTGAATTGTTCAGTAATTTTTTTTTTTTTTCCCCTTTATTATGGGCTAATTTGCCTGTGTAACGTGGTGGTAAAAAGGAACAGGGATGCAGTGATGGGCCAATGCAGAGGCCAAGAAGCTATATGGTACTTTAGAGAAATACATGCTGGTAAAATAAAGTTGATGGTTTTGTTCGTGTTTAACCCCTCACCCTGGTACCATCAATAGATTGAAGACATCATTTGTATCTGCAAGTGTTTGTTTAATTAAGACCTCCTAAAAATCTTTGCTATTGATTCATTCCATTATCTTATTGATTAACTGCACTGGATCATGTACTTGCTCTTTAGTGGAAGGCAACAGTTTCAGCCTGCTGTCATTTACCCACAGATGTGAACAGTAAGCAATGTTCAGCATCCATGTCTGCCAAAGTGTCTTGTGTTTTAATGAAGTACTGGCTGCAATTCCCTGTATTACATGAGAAAAGCCAGTTGTCTCCTGCTGGTGGTGTGACCAAGCATAAAGGTTTTCTTCCAGTTATTCATAAAGCAGCTGCTTACCAGGGAATGTTAGAAAGTTGTGCTTTGCATTTCTATGTTAAAATCTAGAGGCTTCAGTCAGAGCAGCAAATCAACACAGATGACCTGCATATTTCATTTCCACGCTTTTGTATTTTGTTTTTTTCTGTGCTGGAAAATACTGTAAACCGGGTGGGGGTGTTTATAATATGATGTCATATTTGTAGCTTGCAGCTTCATCTTGTGGAGTTTGCTATGTGACCTAGTATTAATATATGTGTATATCTGATAAAAGCATCCCACCACTGCCTCTCTGAAGATTTTTCTCAGGAAAATAATTCAGCAGCAACATTCTGACTGCTCAAGAATGGGACTGTCTGGCTACATTTGTGCAGCCACACATGCCCTTGTTTGTCAGCTCTCTGTCATCTTTTTTGTACAGAAAAGTCCCTTCCTTATGCCAGTGTGATAGCAGTGTGGCATGCAGTACCTTATTTTACAATTCCAGAAATGAGTTTCTGTGTTGGAAGTGGGAATCTGACAACTCAGACCTGCGGGGACCAGCTGCTACAAGGTCACACAAGTGGAATGTACCCGTCTGCTTGCCAACCCCTAGGTAGGCTGAGTGCTGGTTTTAGAAATGCTCAGGCCGCCTCTCAGATTTTTAGGGGCTACCATTAGTAGCAAGAAAGGTGGTGACTGACAGTAAAATTATGGGTAAGTTTAAAGCAAAGGAAAAAACCTAGCCTGGCATTTTCTCTTTCTGTCCTGACATTTGAGTGACAATCCAGATTGGTCCGGAGTAACTGCCAGTGTTTCAGTGGAAAATTTTAAAACATTATGCATGCCATATTGAAGTGTTTCATAGGAAATAGGGCATATATTCTTTATTTTCACATGCAGCTCTTTCTTGACGTTTCCAATATACTATATGTACTCTGGGTGGTCTCCTAGTGAATGCCAGCAGGTTCTTTGTTGCCATTATGAAGGGAGGGCTCAGAAACTCCCCCCATGACAAAATCGCTACTTTTTTCCTCCCTTTTTTTATATAAAAGGAAAACTTCTCTGCTTGGGCTGCTTTAAAATTCTAGCTCAGTTGAGACTTTTGTGTTTAGTTAAGTTTATATATCTGCTGGCATGCTTTGTTAATGTAAGCCAAACCCTCAACTTTACCTTGGCAGAGACACTGATTTTGTTGGGTTCCCTGCACCCTGTTAAATGAGCTAGTACCAAAGCAACATCCAAAGGACAAATGACTGTGTTCTGATTACTTTTCAGGGTCTTTGATGGCAGCGGTAAGTCCTGACTCAGCCTTTATGAACCTTAGCATGGCAATTTTGAATGCCTCAGGTTATTTGTAACTGCATAAATGCTAAAATTAAATCACAAAGAAAAAGTTCTTTAAGTTCTTGTTGTTTAAGCCATCTCTGAGAGCTTATCGTACAACTTTTTTTTTCCCTAGAATCTGTTTATGTGCAAATAGTAGGTGGTTCTGTTTGCTACCATGAGTAATTGTAATATTTGTGATATAAATATGTAATATGTATCATATATGAGAAGTTACTAGCCAAATTCTGGAATTGTGCAGGACAGGGTAGAAAGGACTACCTTGTTGCAGGAATCTCCTTTTCTTCCCTTCTGAATTTCTTCTGTTTATTTAACCCCAATGACTTCATCACTTTGGGGTTGCTGTTGTGGGAGAACCTGGGAATCTCCCAGGTGGCTGGTAATATCCTAGAAGGGTTTGTCTCAGAACAGACCTAGAACTGAATTTTGTATTTGGTGGGGAATCAGAGTAGGAACAGAAATACTTGCCTGGCAGGTCCATGGAAGACTGAATGACTAAGGCAGAAGACTGCTATGGGTTTTAGCAGCAGACTGGGGGGGTGGGACAGGACAGGACTTGTTCCGTAGTTTGATAGGGTTTTCTCAATTACAGTCTTGGCATCTATGTGATATTCTTTCTGTTCCATGTCTGGCTTGGATTTTTTGCTTAGCTTCAGTCTGCTCCTTGTCTTAGGTTCTGAGCACTTACTATAATTAGAGAACAGAGCAAATACTCAGCCAGAATGGGTTTTGTCCAGTTCTTTACCAATAATTGAAATGATGGGAGAAAAGCTCCATGTGTCCTTTCTTATTTCATCTACAGATGGGCTGATTGGACCCATTGTTTGTAAATCACAGCGCAGCGCTGTAAGCTCACTTTAGATAGCCATACCCTGGATGGCTTTAAATTAACTGCAACTGGGTACTGGTGAAGCACAGCTATATAGTGTTGATCACCTTGTTGAGGTCCCAGTTTACTTTGTAAGATCAAAGACAGATATTATGTACTGCTCACTGTTACCTGAACTGTTAAGTGTATCCTGGCTAGCTCAGGGATGCTTAGAGGAACTGGATCACACCTTTGGATTGTGATTTAGGCTTTAGGAGTTGATATTCACAGAAGTAAAGAACAATACAGTTTCAGCATGTTACTGGAAAACAGTCTGGTTTTGTTTCTCACTGTTCTAAAATCCAATTACTTTGTAATCTTAAGTAATTCACCTATATCTCTATAGGAAAAATGTAGATAGTAGTAATCAATATTGATATAAAGGGTAGATGTGAGTCTCAGGAAAAATGCCAACATTTTAGATATTTTCTATAAGGACAAAAAGTCAAATTCTTAAAAATTTACTGTAACCTTCAATTCAAAAGACACTTTAGCGCAGGCTAGTGGAAGTACTTTATGTTCCCAAAACATATATGAGTTTTGAGAGGTCTTTTGGATATATTTAGCTGAAATTTCCAAATGGAAGTTACTTGTTTTAAATATGTTAAAATGAGGTTTTTTTACAATTTGGAAATGTCTTTCCGAAATATCTTTTAAATGTTTAATAAATTGAAACTGACCTTTTCCACTAACTTTTACGTTTTCAAGAAATTAGGATTTTCTGGGGAAAACATGTCTCGTTGAAAAGATCCCAGCTAAATCTATTGAAGATTTATTATTTATCATGGACCAAATCTTGCTTTCTGTACCTACATAAATAGTTAATGAAAGTGCTTCCAAGCATAAAGCATGAACTATTTGGACCAATGTTATAAAGTGCTTTGAGCTGGGAGAAATAGAAGCTGTAACATGGAAGTTACATTATAAGCAGAGTTACTTTTGTTCTGTAGAAAAACTTTTAATTGTCAAAGACTTTAAAAAGAAAGTCTCTTTGTTTCCCTTTTGAATCAAACAAGAGTTAACTTCAACACACATTACTAACATTTTATTGCAATTGTCAAAAACTCAACACTATTGTTTTGATTACTGAGATTTAGGCGGAGATCAACTGAACAATTAAAATCTCAGAATAAAATTTCATGAATTGTCAAACTGGGCTCCCAGTGGAAAGGACTGATTTTCAAAGTTGAAATTTTGGTGCATAATGTCTTTACCAGTTTACAGCTTTGCTGACTGGAGCATAGATAAGTATTTCGCAAAGCATGACATCTTGGTCTTTTATGGATGGTGAACTTACTAAATTCATATAATAGATATCTGAACTCATATATCATTATGTAACATCAATTAAAATAGGTTATTTTAATTGAAAATAACACTTGTAATTGCTGAAACTGGCACAAGTGCCTGGAGTTACTTTGAAATCTGAATAGAAAGAAAAGAACGCTTTGAAGTAAGCTCTACATTAAAAAGCAATGGTAATCCAGTATTTGGGGGAAAAAAAAGTATAGGGTTAACTTGCTGGCGTATTAATATAATTTCTCCAAAAATTTGCTGTTTACCCTTTGAGACAGATTAATTCTGAACGTGCTTCCTATATAATACTGAACACTGTATCAAAGTGAATGGGAGTCTTGTCTGAATAAGAACAGCAGAGTAAGACTGTATACATTAATATAAGGCATTGCAAACTGAAAGAAGTATATTTGGAAAAACTAAACGAAAGCTTCATGAAACTTTCTTGTTAAGTAGATCTAGTGGAAACATATACAAGACAGCTTTCTCAATAGATGGGGACCTCTGGTAGTAAGTGTAATTAGGCAAAAAGTGTCTAAGAACCTAAGTACTTGGGAAGTAGTCCTATGCTGAGCCCTTGGCTGCTGTCAGTATATTAGCAATTTCCAGGTTAATTTTCCTGTGGAATACTGCAGAATAGAGCTATGCTAAAATAAATACTTCATATCCACCCATTCCTTGACTTCCTATAAAACCTGTACAGTTCAAATGCAAACTATGACTATCCTTGTATCTAGCATGTTAGCCAAAAAATGACATAGAAAACTTTTCTGCAAATGAGATAGTCAGAATTTTCACTGATGTGAGTAGGTTTTGTTATTTGCTTGTATTTGCTTATATTATTGGTGAACTTGGTCTTCCAGCAGAGAGTTTGGTAGGTCATTCCACACCAATGAGGAAAAAAGTGCACAATAGCACAGTCTAAAAGTAAATAAACGAAAAGCTCTGTGGAATTTCTGCTCCATAAAACATTGTCTTGTGAAGATTTCTTTTTAACTTCTTTTTTTTGCCCTCCATCTGAGCCCAGATATATGCCCATTAGGATTTCTTGGAGGCTGTAGCAGGCTAAAACAATCCCTGCTGTGATTGCTGGTACACACATGTTGGTTCTGTCCCTTTTTTCCTACAGACAGAAGTGTAGATTCTTCTGAGTTTTTGGCCAGGGCTACCCCAGCAGCCTTCTGTAAATGGGAGATACTTAGTCTGGAAGAAGGATCCAAAGGCACGGAAATGCACATTGATTTTTCACTCACCCCAAAAGATTGGACTATCTGTATTTTTCCCCTTGCAGTTGCCCCATCTCTGTAGGTAGGCAGATATCTTTTCACCTGGAAATGCAACAAAGAGCAAACTTGTATGAATTGTTTTTGTTTCCTGACCACTTATTGCTAAAACACTGAAGTTTACTTTTAATCTTGTCTATACTTTTACAAAATCCCTAGGGAGAAGGAGCTGATTTATGTACAGCTTAGCCTGAAGCACTTGCGTCACTGTACAGTTTTGTATTGCTTGCTTAATAGACCACAAAAGTCAACATCTCTTTGGAAGAACAATTTGTGCTTAAAGTAGTCACAAATTCCAAGAGATCCTGTTAAGGCAGGATGTTGTGAGAAACCCAGAGTTGGAACAAAAACTCTTGTTTCCTAATTATAATGTTAATACTTGGGAAACCTTAAGCCACTCTGTCTTGGTTTATGTCAATAAAGGTTTGGGTTTTCTTCTTTCTTTCTTGCCCATTCTGCTTTGGGAAGTTGGAAGTAAGTCAACATTTTTAGCTGCAACATAAGGAGGTTTCAGTTGTCTGTTATTATGGAAGCAGATGCTAGATTACATCTCTGAAAAGAGACAATCTGCATTTAAAATATCTTTAATAAAACGAGGTCAAAAACTTCACAGGTTTATAGGGTAAGTGAGGTTGGAAGGGACTTCAGGAGTTCTGTAGGCCAGCCTCCTGCTCAAAGCATTATAATTGGTGAGGTCAGGTCAGATTGCTCAGGGTTTTAACCAGTCGGAGCTTGAAAACCTCCAAGTGTGGAGACTGTGCAACTTCTTTGGGCAACCTGTTCCACTACTTGGCTGTCATCATGGGAAGAAAGTTTTTCCTTATATCTGGTCAGAATCTCTTTTGTTTCAGTTTGTCTGTTCTATTTTGTCCTCTTCCCATGCAGCACCGGGAGCTGTCGGAGCCTGACTCCTACGTTTTCTTGCTAACCTCCTCATAGATACTAGGAAGCTGCTGTCAAGTCCCCTTAAAGCTGCTACTTCTCCAGGCTGAACAAGCCCCATGCCCTCAGCCTCTTCTCACAGGGTAGGTGCTCCAGCCTCCAACCATCTTAGCAGCCCTCTGCTGAACTTGCATGAGTTGATCAACATCTGTCTTGTATCAGAAGATCTCAAACTGGACACAGTTTCTAGATGTGATATAAAATGTTGAGGGGGAAGATTACTCCCCTTGATTTGCTGGCCATGCTTCCATGCACTGGCTCATATGCAACTTGCTGTCTACCGAGACCTCCAGGTCCTTTTCAGCAGAGCTATACCCCAGCCAGTCCTAGATCATTATTCCTTCCCACGTGCAGGGCTTCGCATACCCCAGCCAGTCCTAGGTCATTATTCCTTCCCACGTGCAGGGCTTCGCATTTTTCTGTGTTGAATTTCATAAGGTTTCTGTTGACCCATTCCTCCAATCTGTATGGGAGCCCTACCCTTGAGCATATTGACTAGTAGTCATGTCCCCCCACAGTTTGATGTCATCTACCAACTTGATGAGCATGCAGTCCTTTACCTGCTCCAGATCATTGATGAAGCCATTGAACGAGAGGTCCTGCTATAAACCTCTATGGTACTTTGCTTGCTTACCGACACCCAGGTGCAGTGTAAACCATTAACCACTATGCTCTGAGCCCCCAGTCATCAAAGCAATTTTTTTTTTTTTTACCTTTCTAGGTGTCCATTCAACCTGGGATGATCTTTTTTCCTGCAATGGTTGTTTGTAGGTGCCTATATCAGACAAATCCTGCATTTGGTCACACGCACAAAACATTTGGTTCTTCAATGTCTTAATTAGGTTCTATGTAGGTGAAATGCAATTAAATCATTAGTCTTATAGGAGCATAAAAGTGATGTATAGCCATATTCATGCCAAGTTTTAACTAGCACTTTAAGGTTTTCATATTTGAAAGATTAAAATAATAGCAATTCTACACTGCGTCCGTATCATTTGCAGCATGAGCTCACTTACAATAATCACTATTAAGAGCCTGCCAGTGTATATTTTATGTCAGTCTGGATTCAATGTTCCACAGACCTGGAGTAGGAGTTTTGTTAGGTTCAGTTCTGAACGGGTTTGTTTAATATGGGGGATGAAACTTTTTTTTTTCCTTAAAATAGACATTAGTTACACAAAAGACGTATGGTATAACATTGCTCATCTTTATGACTTTATTCATGTTAACTTCACTAATTTTCATAAGATGTGACATGTAGTGTATGCTCTTATAGAAGTGCGCAGTATACATTTATACAGGAAATTAAGCACTGCAGCTAATATAAGATTGATGAGAAAAAGTTTGTCATAGTATTACACGCTGTATCAGATTCATGTGTCCAGCATTAGGTTTAGAGGAAGTGCATGAAAACCAATGTATGGTTGCCTGGTTTCTTCTTGAACTATCAAATACAAAGCCACACATGAGCAATTTTGAGAGATGAATATAACCCCCCTGATAATATCAAACTCTTGAGTTCTTCTGACAGCCACTGATAAAGCCAGCTGACTTGTAGAATAACACATTGTCCATTCCTTCAGACAATTGAAATTACTGTCCTCACCTGGTCATACTGAAATGATTTCATTTTATTTCTGGAAAATCCATTTCTAATAACACACAGATTTTTAGCAGTTTCTGTTGCGATGGATAATTTTACTGATTTCAGGCAGCAACTAGAGCTTCTAGCTGCCTCCTACAGAAGTCATGAATTGTTCTATGTATACATTCGTGTCAATATTACATATATGTTTCATTCCACCGATCGCTAAACATTCCAGCAGTACTTATGCAGGCCATATGGATCTCTGTGTAAGAGAATCAGTAATTCTGTTGAGACCCATGTCTGAAGATGAATGCATGTTGAACGACTTTGTTGAGTCAGAACCAGAGTATACAAAATTTTGTGGGATTGAGTTAACAGTTTATTGAGGTGCAGGGTCGATAAAATACTTCACTATGCCTAAGTAAAATGTCTTGATTTTATTTTAATCTTGAATTTTCCATCAAAAAATCTTTCTGTAGTTGTTCTTTCACTATTTTTGAAGGGGAAAAGAAATACCAGCTTTTAAAAGATGACATGACCCAGTATCTTAATGTATATGTATAAACGGTCTAGGCAGCTTGTCTGTTCAGCTGTTTGTTGTGGAAAATCTACACGTTGCCATCTTCCTAGAAGACAGCAATCTGAACTGCAGTTAATCTGCTAGATTTTTGCTGTAATCAATATTACGATAGTGTCTTGAAATGGTAAGTGTATGGTTAATCTGATTGACATTAACCCCCTTCTGCACATACATAATACCTTTTGACTATTCTTCATGTAAATATATAACATTCTTCACAAGCATACCTCATATTTGATGAAATTTTTTTTTTAAACTGGCTTGTTGATGTTGGTTTTGCACTGTTTCTGTATTAGGTTGATTTGAACATTCTACTTTGGAAGACTATCGTGTATCAATTTAACTTCTTCATTAAATTTATACCGTATTTCATTTGCTCATTCTGTAGCAGAATGTGTATTTTGATGAAGTTAGTGCTGTGATGTTTTCCTTTTATTCCCCAATAGCAAATCTGTTCACTGATGATTACAAAACTAATAATTGCTGAGTGTCTAGTGTCACTTACCATTTCCTACCTTGGAGTCCCTCCTCCACTGTAAAAGAGAGTAGATTTGCTAATACGGTCACCTGTTTCCCAGCCATTTTGTATCTTGCAAGACAGTGAAGTTTGCATGTAACATTTCTCCTGTCATTCCCTCAATTTAGCAAGGATGCCTGATCAGCATAAGCTCAAAGTATGTAGTGTTTCCAGTCCTTTTTCCTTGGTGAAAGTAAAGTCCTGAATGGCACAGATTCAAAATAAACTCTTTGAATATAAAGTACAGACGAACATTGGCTAGCAATTAAGAACAGGTTTGAGAGTCTGAAAAATTACTGTCTGAAGATTAAAAAGAGTGAGTGGTAGATAATCAGAGATAAAAAGAGGTAAAACAGAATAGCTGCAACAATGAAGAACAAAACATGGCACGATGCTGACCAGGGGGAAGCAGCCGAGGTCAAGCATTCGGTAATGGTTGTAAGTCTTCAGAACTTCGGAAGCATCAGCATCATGGTAAGAAACATGAAAACGACAAATTAAACGCTAGTGTACCCTGCTTGAGAGATCCAGCCAGACAGAGAAAATAACTTTGTAACAAATACTCTACAAGAGATTGTGTTTGTATACCATACAAAAAGTGCAAAAATGATGAAGACAAAAACCTTAATTATAGAAGTTATAGTTAAAGTCTAGTTATAGAAAGACAAAAATGGTGCTTTAAATGAGCTGCCTGATGCTGAGATTATTACAGGTGACCAAAACCCCACCACTTTCTAAACGACTGAGCAAATCATGAAGAAATCCAAAGAGCACTGAAAGTGCTCAGGTACAACAAAGCACCAAGTGTTGAAAACATTTCTGCTGAATTATTAGTAGCAAAGAGTACGTCTTGGTTGAAGAATTTAAGTGGAGGTATGAAGACTTTTAAAGGTATAATTTGGGGATCGAAAATAAATTCAAACAGATGAAAATTGGGTTGTAATTAAAAAAAGAAGGGCATGTAGAGTACCACTGCATCTCAGTCCTTATTACAGCCCGTAGGATTCTATCTTTGATACTAATCTATAAGCTTGCTTACTATTGGGCAGAAATAATAAGAAAATATTGGCAAGCCTATTAAAAAAAAAAAAAAACCAAACATGTCTGCTATGACTAAAGCCTTTTTGTTATTTCATATCAGTGTGGGGCTTGGAAAAAGCATACACAAATGACCTCCACCAGCTTTTGGACAGCTTATGATGATGTTATTTTAAACACATGTACGCAGGCGAAAATAGCAAGAAACATGTCATCCAGATCGGTAAAAGTGAAACTAGTTTTGTCATGTAAGGCAACATAAGCACCCAGACAAGCTTACCAACAGTTTGCGGTGATAATCATGCTATATAGTTTATGTACTTAGAAGCATCAATTACAAATAGCAACTTAAGGAGAAGAAAATAAGGCACAATCCAAGCAACAATGTGTGTTTGCCTCTCACTTTTATTTGTTGAGAATTTTTAGTTTCAATTACCAAAGTAAAATAAGCTGAAGATGTGCAAAGCTAATTAAAAAGAAAACAAACAACCTGTGGTTTTACATGTGTTTGAGGCCTCAGCACTTATGGTAAAGGAAATTGAGCGATCCTGTGGAATAAAATATTAAGGCACACTTTTTGGGTGGACCAGAGAATGATCGATGTACTAAAATGTAATAAGGAACTGTGGGAGGTCGGTAAAGAAGCAAGTGTATGAACATGAAACCAAGCATATTCGAGGCCAGAAGAGGTAGCAAAAAGGTCAAAGAGACCAGCTAAGTGTCTTTTGGAAGCTCATTCTTTCGGGGCTTGACCTTCTGCCAACCAAAGAGAAGAGGGAGCCATAGTAATTGAATGAGTCCTAAGATACTTATTATGAATTACAGCAATAGACAAAAGATACTGCTGACATAAAATGGGGCAAATTATGAGTGCAGCTGAGGACCTTTAGGGTTCCTAGGGCCTAGCAGATTTTTTTTATTTCTGGTAATTCCTATAACAAAAAGCAAAATTTTTATTATGGATCGTATATAGTAACTGGTTTTTCACCAACAATTAATTAAATCCATTATCTACATTATTGTACGGTACATGGAAGGGGGGAATTTATAGAGGACTTTATAGCAGATATGACTTATTTGGGCATTCCAAGAATCTGGGATCAAATTTGAAAGCAGTGTCCTGCCCAGATTTCTCTTCTAGGCTGCTGTGCTCAAGCCCCTTGAAAGTTGCCTGTTATTTCCTACCCATTTTTTATCGTGTCCTGTTCTTGGCAATATGCCTACTATTTAAGGTTATTTTCATTAATCAGCCATAAGTTAATTTCCTTGCAGGCAGAATCTCTGATCTCATTATGTTGTCTTTAAGGCTGAAGGCTTCAGGTGTTTTTTTTACTTTGATATCACTGTAAAAAGGTATTCTTACGTTAAAGGACTGTGTCTCTGGGGACTTATTTGGCAGTCTTTGAAAAAGTGACAGTTTGGGCAATCATAAAGCAATATTCACATTTTTATTTAAAAGTTACAAAATTCAGTGACTGATGCAGCTGTGGCATGTGGATCATGTCCCTAAAATAACCTGTGCTCCATGGATTGCCTTGCAATGGTACATAGAAGAATTATTCTCACAGTCTGCCTGGTCTCAGGGCTAAACACACAATCAAGTCAGTAGTAACATGACAAAATCATTTTTCCTGCCCTGTGACATGCAATTCTTTTTCTGGGGGTTATGTGCATATTTTAGGTAATAGCTATGACTCTCCGTGTTGTACTCCTTTCTGATTTTTTTATAGCAGCCACACGTTTAAAAGTTTATATACTGATCCGTGACTCCTGTGTAGTACATTTGTGCTCTGAGATGTTTGTTTTCAGAACAGGCTGATCACTTTTTTTTTCTTTTGTTGGTTGTTTTTTTTTTTTTTTTTAAGATAGATGGCCATTACCACTACACGGGAGCAACATTCAAACTTGATATGTTGCATACACTATGAGTTTAATGTTTTTTCCATTGCACGTCATTTCCCTAATGCTACCTGAGGTATTTCGAGACATATGCATCCCTGTCTTCTGTCTTTCAGAGTTAACTTCAACTTGAGCAATAAAATCCGGGTGCTTTTTAGAGCATTAAATCCGGCGAGTGGAAATTTGTCATGATGTCTTTCAGGACCACCAGGTGTATGTCAGAGAGTGGGAAAGTTGCTCCACAGGTAACTCAAATCTCTGTGAGCAAGCCTAGTACACGAAGAAGCCATTTGTATCCCACTGAGTCCCGTAATGTTGAGCACATTGCTGAGATTTACACAAGTCCAATCTATGCAACTGATAGGATGGCTGCAGCAGGGATGACCTGAATCGCTGCTTCTCGTGCCTCAGAGGCTGTGGCACTAGTGGGGTTTTTGGTTTTTTATTTGTTGTGGTTTTAGCTGGGTCAAAGCTACCGTGAAGGGTGCATTTTATTAAACTAGGCAGCTGGAAAGCAGTTAGGTGGAAGAGCTCAGGAAAGGAAGCCACGTTGCCTCTTGGGCACGGAGTGGAAACACTGGGTCAAAGGTAATATATTGGCAAAGGCCCTGAATGTCTGCTTCCGTATCTTACTTAGGGTTGCCCCAATGCTTTTAGACAGAATTACTGTCAATGGTATTGATTAGATGGTCTGATAATCTAGCAAGCTTCCTGATGTGTTAAATTCCCTTCTTTCGTGTGGCGTTAAGTGTGGAAGAAGTATATGTAACTGCAGAAGTAACTCTCAGTGGACACCACCAAAGTATGACTGCTTGCCATCAATTGTGCTGCGCATGCCAATTCCAATTAGTCATTTGCCAGTCACTTTTAACACTTTCTAGCAATTCTATGTACCCCTACTAATACACTATGTACTTCTAGAGTTTTAATTTATGTTTTTATCAGAAGAGATTACACAAAAAGTTTTATTTTCATCAGACATAAAAAAAGTCTGAATTAAATTCCTGCTTCACTTACAACGTGTATTCTTTAAAGTGTATATTCAACCTCAAAAGTGGGCAAAGAAAACATGGACTCCAGGATACCAAAATTTTGTATTTAAAGCAGGTTGTCAGAACAGGAGCAATGTAACATTTGAACTTAGAAGTTAAAATTTGAAATGCATCTTGGAAGAAAACCTAACTTCACTTAAGCTTCTGATTTCTTTTGCATAGTTGTTTGATAGTTGTTTTATGAACAAATTCTTACTGTGGAAGATATTATCAAGTTTTCAATCTACTTTAGCTTGTGCTTTGAAGCAGTTACAATGTGAGAGGAAGGGTGTGATTTTCAAGACCTCTTCCTTTTTATTGGTGCGCACGCATGTACAGTAACAACTTCCAGATTTCCCATTTTCCATCACCACGAACACGGAAGAGCTGTTACTGCAGACAAGATCCGATGTCATCGCTAGTTTTGTCTAAAGGGTCTTGTGTGACGTCCAACCTAATCAACAGCTCCTCCCTTGCTGCTGTAATGGAGAACGGCGGTAGGGCAGCCTGTAAGCCTTGTTGCAGCCCACGAGACGGCGCCCAAAATTCCCGTCAGTCAAAATAAGACCTATTACAGCAAGAAATGGGTTAATGATTGTATCTCTACTTCAGCAAATGCATAATAAAGAGCTAGATTAGTAGAGATGAAAAATTTATTGCAAAACTGCTGCAGTATTATGAAAAACAAAATGATTTCATTGAGCAGTAGTTCTGTTACCATAATCCTAACAATAAACTCCGTTACAATAATAATAGGAGAAAAACTAATTGCAGCGAGGACAGGACAAATCTTTTTTAATCCTCGTTGTCATCTCAAGTAAATCCAAACCTATTTGTATTAACCTTTGCTGACAGAGTCACATGATGGACATAATTTCTTGTAATTTACCAGCAGTAGATCTAATCTTTCTTCATCAAATATTCATAAAGGCATGATTCTCAATGATTTTCTGTCTCTTTTCATATTTACAGCTTGTTGTCTTCTTCCTTTTTACTATAATTTGAACACAATTGAAGTCAGATGGAATTAAAGTTAAATTGCTTTAGTGCCTGCAGTACCTGAAAGCAAAGAACTAATTGAAATTTCTTACAAGTAGAGATCATGCTGTACTCTGATGTGACTGCATTAAACAGCCCAAACGTCCTTGCCTTTTGAGGGAAAGAAACCAACCCAGATTAAATGGCATCAGTTCTTGTCACTTGCATAACTGTTTAAAGCGTGTGTGTGTCAAGTATCTGCATAAAAACACACGTGGAGTTGAAAGTATGTAGCTTTACTGGATCCTTGGACAATGTATTTGAGTCATGAAAAGAAATGCCGTGGGCTTGATTCCTTATTTAGGTTTAAATAAGAATAACCATTGAACTCAGTTCAATTATGGTAGTGTAAAACTGATATAAAAGGTTGAAGAGAAATCAATTTGATTAAGGCAGTGTAGAACTGGTATGAGACTTGGACTATGCATCTTTTTCCACCTAAGAAGTTTAAATCTGAAATACAATTATATACTGGCTGTAGAATGACCACATTTCCCAGTGAATTTGTTTTAATGAGGAAATAAGACTCTCTTAATGCAAATATAAGGTATAATGGCAAATATTAAACAGAAATTCATATACTTAAAATATTATAATGTGAGAAATTCTCAGAAATACTTTAGACTGGTATATTTGAATTTAAGATGACTAGGTAATTGTTGTAAACATTCTTTGCATCGTGTTATGAACAGAAACGATGCCTGTAACTCTAATAGACAATTTGATATCACCGTGCTCATTCTCTCAGAATAGATTGTGGATAAGTGGAAACAATGTAAATGATGTAAAATAAGCATAGCTTTAACATGCAAGGCTTTTTAAATAAGCATAAAATGCATAGGCTTTTTTTTTTTAAAGGCAATGCTTTTTAAGTAAGCATAAAATGCGATGCTTACTTTGTCTTCATCATTTTGTTGTCCAATTCTGGGTGCACGCCAGCCAGTAACTGAGCTGTTAGGACCTTGCTTAACATTTTTCAGGTATGGCTGTCATTCTTTTTGTGAGCAATCCCTACTGTCTAATGCGATGAGCTGCTGAGAGCCATCAACTCCCATTTTCGTCACTGAGAACTGAATGTTCAGCATCTTCTAGCATTAAATCTCTGGAGAACAGAGGGTTCTAGCAGCTCCTAAGTAGTGAGATATTGCTGAAAATTAATGAAGAAAATGTCTTAAAGATACATTTGTCATAACTTTTATTTTTGTGGAAAAGTAGAGAGGATTCTGTTGTTTGTGCCAGGTTCCTGTACAGCGATGATCAGATGAGGATAACTGATGAAAAACACTTGTTTCTTCCCTCAAACCAGTTGTCATCTATGAAGGATTGGATGAAGGGGCATTACAGACAGAGCACTTTCTGAACTTCAAAGGAAGTGTTTTAAAATCGTTTTATCACAGAATTACTTTTCTGGAACTTTTGCAGTATGCTAAGCACACCTGTAATCTATATTTCCTTTAGCTTTTCATTGTGCTTTTTTCTTTGCCTATGGCATCCTTTGTAGGGTTGGATTCTGATTTGAAAGTGCATGGCCTGTTATTGCCAAATTAAGAGAGATAATTGCATGGTGAGAAGAAGGAAGTTGTAGGTGTCTGACGGGAAGGAAGCTTGTCCAGTGGATTAGGCATCATACTGACATCAGTGAAGTTAATTCAGTTCTTGACTAGTTCAAGCACTAATTTCCCATGCATTGAGAGCACATTGTCGTGACACCAGCAGGGAGGTGTGAGGTGTTCGGATGGAGCAGTGATGAGGGCATAGAAAGTAGTTAAATACGCACTAGAAGCAGATGAGCTTACAGGTAAATACCATATACTGAAGCAGTTGATATGTTTTTATTACAACGTGAAGTCTTCATTTTAAATTTAGTACATTTGAAGGTAGGTGTAGAGGTTTTAAAGAATTTCTTAACTGAAACCAAATGAAATACTATGGAGAAAAATGCAAGAAAGCTGTCTTGGAAGTAGAACAAGTTATTAAAAAGGCATAGAGAATTAAAGAATGTTGTTACTTCATTTCAACTTCGCAGAGAATTAGAGCAAATAGTATGTATGACTTTGGTTATTATAGCCTTAGTTAAAGAAAAGCACTTTCTATATCCATAATAATAATGAAATTAAGGGGAATTATTCCTATTATAGACACGCATATTTGAAGATTTGTATTGTAATTACTAATTCACAGAAATAAAATTTAAAAATTACCTAAATAAAGAGCTATCTAAATTCTCCACTGTTTTAGGATAATGCTGAATTAAGTGCACTTATTTTTTTACTATTAGAACTTTAAATTAATTGTATAGGGCTTTAAATAAAACAATTTTATAGTAATTTGTAAAACTGCATTTCCTTTCGGGTGACAGTTTTAAGCATTACAGAGAAAATGTTTATAAACTCCATAAGTAGTACAAGTGGGATTTTTAGCTCTCTCTGAATTTTGGTTCTCAGTGTCTGAACTCACAGCTCGGTTATCTTTAGAGGTGTATCCAGCTGAACATTTTAAAGTGGAGAGAGCTTTAAAGAACAGAGCACCAAACAATTAAACATAACTAACATCCTCTCATCAGTTTTTGGTATGGAACTGTGGTTTATTCTTTACAGCTCAGAAGACTGCAGCAATGTAAAGTTAGATGAGATGCCCCAGGTCATACTGAAATTTGGGGAGTTACACAGAAAATCCATAAAAGGGTGTGTGTGCTCTCTCACCATTATTCAGAATTTGCTTATTTCTCACAAATTAAAAAAAAGAAAAATCGTAAAATAAAACACACCGGTTTATTCATTGAGTGTGCCCATATTTGTAGAATTCTACTGAGAAAATGATGGTAAAAATACTGTATATTTACTATGACCAACATAGGAGGAAAATCACAGGACTTTTCATAGATTCATGACAAACAAACATAGTATCTTCAAAGGGCTTACGGCAGATACAGAAAGAACCTAGTCCTGTTCATTCACCAGTACGTGGGATGTAATAAAGAGAATCTGAAACCAAATATTTATGTGTGGAAGAAATGGTTACAACCTAGAGATTTTTTTTGCCCCCTTTTCCATATCACCTTATTTCATGAGGTTCCCCCAGTCTACAAGTTTAATATAACCTGTCGTTGATGCAGTGAAACGTTCTCCAGTGTTCGAATGTAGCTGGTTACTCAAACATAATAAAGATAAAGAAGGAAACTGCACTGGGTTCTCCCACATTTCATATTATATATGTAATTTGTTTATTGTAGTGAGCTGGTTATGTTTTAATAGGTCAAACTGCTTGGGAATATGATGGAGGATTCTGTACAGGGAAAAC
The DNA here is from genome assembly GCF_000699145.1 of Aptenodytes forsteri. Classification (NCBI taxonomy): domain Eukaryota; kingdom Metazoa; phylum Chordata; class Aves; order Sphenisciformes; family Spheniscidae; genus Aptenodytes; species Aptenodytes forsteri. Next base: position 4,707,162 of record NW_008795037.1, read on the forward strand.
ACACAGAGCTCATAGTTGGTACACATATTGAAAGCATGGTTTTAGTCTATTTGTATTCTAGAGTGCTTAAAAGCATCTGGCATGTGGTTACAGGTTATTTCCAAGAAAACTTACTTCCTGGTGATGTGTTCCTATCACCTGATTCATGGCAGTCAAAAGGAACAAGACAATTAGAAGTTACTATGCCAAAGTTACACTCTTCTTTAGCAGACATGAGTCTTGACATAAGCTTTGAATTTAGACTGTCTTTGTATTTAGAGAATTCGTGATTATCAACATAATTATAATGTTCATGGTAATTCCAATAGACAGTAGTGAACACTGTACAGTAATTGAAACTAAGTGCTCCAGATGAATCTCAGACACTTTAGCTTGTATAACCGTGCATCTAAAAAGCGTGAACACGAAGTTAGCAGTCTGCTGAATAACTTGACTTTCCATCAGTCCCTTGGCAAGGGCAGGAGGTTATTGGGACTAATCAAGTTGGTCTTGTGGGTAGCCAGTGAGGCCTTACTCTTTCCCAGGTGACCTTGGTCCTGTATTGCACTGTAAAGGACTGACTTTCTCCATTAGTGGTTTGTTTGTGAGAGCTGGGAAAGGTGACTTGTAGTACAGCTGCTTTTTCCTGATTCTTCCATAATGACATTTTGAACAAGCAGATGATGTCCTTTGATTCAGTGTGACCTTGTATGATTTGGTGATTCCAGGATGCTTTGAGAGAAACGAAGTAAAGGAAATGATAAACACGCTGTTTACTTACATTTTCATATCTTGAATATTTTTCACAAATTACATGACAAATTGTAATATTAATTAAATATGTGTGTGTGTATGTACCTTTTGGCCAATTCTCTTTTTAGTTAAACCTATGTATATTAAAAAGTTAGACTTATACCTGTCTATAACAAGTGCAAGAGAATGGAGAATATGGATGCTTCTAAAGGTTTTTATTCCCTGCATCAGGGTTTTTCTCTCTGTAGTGGTATTGGGTTCAAAGGCTAAGCTGATACTTTTGGGACTTTGACAATAGAAGTCTTCTGTCATCTTTCATTCTCCTGGAGTATCCATTCCAATTAGAATGTATAATTTTACAGCAAGATGTATTACAAGGAATTTTTAAAGTCTTACTCAAAGTAAGCTCGTTAAAGAATGACTGTGTGAAAGTTTGAGCATCATTGTATTTAGGATTTTTATGTCAGCTGTTTTGACTTCTATCACAAGTTACTAAATTTTATCCTTTTATCCCTGTGCTAACTGTGTAACTGCATGGTTTCCAGGCAGGAATCTTTTCTTGATTTGAAGATGTCAGAAATGAAGAATATTCTGTTCCTTTAATAGTTTGTCCTAGTGTGTGATTGACTTCATTGTAAAAAACAGGCATATTTGAATTTCTCTGGGTTCTTTTTCAAATTCCAGCTTCCTCTGCTAGACAAGAGAGCTCTTTCATACAAGATATTTTCCTTCAGTCTATCAGTTTTAAATCTGATAAGTGAAGCAAATTGAGTTAATCATTGTCGCGTATTTTCCACCTGTCTCCACTGTCTCTTTTCTCTGCTCTCTTCAATGTACTTCTAAAAAGCTGGAAACAAGGTTATTTCATGTTACTCTCATATTTGTCTACCTAGTGAAATACAGAAGGATTAGATACTATACTGGGAATTCATTTTGAGTTGTCCAGGATAATACCTACATTGTTTCCAGATGCAGTGGTTTTGAGCACAAACTCATCAATTTTCCAGTCATCCTTCTCCCTGTCATTGCATATAGTTCTATAACACATTTGGTCCTGATCGTTAAGTGACCTGGCAGGGCTAAGTCCTGTCCACATGTTTTTTAACCATATCAGCGTCTGTGCTATCTGCAAAAATTGTCAAGTAGCTGATCATTGTCATTTACTTTCAGAATACTGATGAAAACGTGACTAATACTGGCCACCATATTGGTCTCTGGGGGAATCCCTTATGAGGGTCACCATTCAGTAGTGATTCCCCATTGATGTTTATCATTCTGTTACTTGATAGCCGTTACTTGTGGCGTATGTTCTGTTGACATTCAGTGCTACTTGGGGAAAAAAAAGCATTCGCTAGCTAGCATAGATCAATTCATCCTATTCCTCCATAGTTTCTTCTAGTAACTGAACTTGTCATCTTGAAGGGTTTGTCCAACAAGACTTGTTTTCCAGAAAAAACATACTGATTGGCATGCTTTACTGCAGTCTGCACTTCATTAAGGCTTGGGAAAGGGAGATCAAATTGATAGCTGTTAACAGAAAGTAGCTAACCCAGACCTGTCACTGTTTGGGCAGGCAACAGTGTTCTACGTGCTCAGCAGTGGTGAAATGCTAGAAAAGCTGAAGTGAAAGTGGAAAGGACAAACTCTGTAGGAGAAGGTCTAAGAAAATGGGCTTTTCGCCTTGCTGAGGAATGTCGTTAACTTCCCTAGATGCTCTTACTGGAACTTCAATAAATATGAGAGTATGTGAAATTTCCCTGTAGAACTGCACATATCCGAGAAATACAAACTACAAATAAATAACTCCTCAGGAGTACTTAAGAAAGGAAAAAAGAAGAAAGGACACCTCCTGTTTGCACCAAAAAGGGGAGGATTATGTAGCTATTGCCAAAACTCTTAAAGTTTACATTAATTCCTTGGCATTAAGACAGGTCGGAGTAAGCATTTCAGCAAAGAAAAAGGTGAACGCGTACTTTGCATTGTAGGTAATATAATCACAATATTATTTAAAAAAGCAAACTAAGTAGGGCTACTAGGTCTGGTGCATGCTCAGGGAAGTAGTGTTTCTTGTAACACAGGAAGAGAAGAAATTTCATCAGCAGTTCATTGAAAGGAATGACTAACGTAGCTCAGCTGGCAAGCAATAAACTAGGAAAAATCAAGTCTGAAATACCACATTCATAGACAAAATAATTCATAGACAAAATAAAAAACATATGGGGCCAAGACCATCCACTTTCCATAAAGTTTCAATAATTGTTCTTTAGCAGACACAGAACGAAGGAAGACAAAACAGTAGGTCTCTTGTGAGAGTAATGACATGGATACTTTTCATTATGTACCTCTTGATTTCCCATGAATCTGCACAAAGTACAGAGGGATGGACAGCTTATGGCACCCAGCAAGAGAAGATTTCTGTTTCCTCGGGCTCAAAAAATTACACCATTATCCACAGAATTTGAACCTGACAGTGTGGCTACTATATAGGTTACTTGGCAGAAATCCCTGAAGAGTGCTGCTAGTACATTATTGTAGTCCTGCATGACTTCAGAGAACACGTGGAAGATTCATGCCCACTGCCTAATGAATTAGAGAGAACGGGTCAGTGCAGTACAGGGACTAGAGACTAAATGCGAGGATAGGGCCTGGGGTAGGGATAGGATGGCTACCTCAAGTTCTTAAGAAAAGCTGCAGTTAATCGTGTGTATGTATACGGCTGTGCATTGAGCAGTCATGTAGAGATCATCTCTAGGGACCCTACGCAGTGCAGCTTTTAAGCCTGTGCTGAACTTGAAATATTTTTGAAAGTTCCACTGAGCTAAATGAGATTTAAATATGTGACTATGCATTTTTCTCAAACTGGATAGAAGATTGAATCAGGTCCTTAATTAACTAATGTAAGAGGTCTTTGGAATTCTGATGTGATGCTTTAAGAGGAATTATATGACAGAATAACGTGAGAGTAGCATTGCAGGTCAATTAGCACAGCAGATGTCAGCTTCTCTGATTAACAAACTTCAGGTTTTGTAGCCATTTTATAATAAAGAATTAGTCAAGAGAAAGCACGTAAATGTTTGAGAATGAATTTGAATTGTGCCTTGCAAATACTAACAAAATAACCCATCTGAACTGCTCTTAAGGCATTGGCACCATATACTTTATTATCATTAGAGTGTTCCCTATGGCAATAACTTAATCCAAGAATTTCAAGAGTAGTTGCATTATCTATTGAAAAGCAATTTTTTACTTTCTATTGAGGCAAGATAGTTCTGCGAATAACTCTGAAGTTTACTCCGAAGGCCATTTCAGTCGTCTGTAGATCTTATGATATTATGTTACCTTCTTTCGTTTCAAATTCACAGCATAAGAAAGAAAAAGAATGACATAAATTGGATGTTAGAAGAGTTCTGAAGATAGACATCAGAAGAATTCAAGAGTAAGAAGAGAACTCAGCATTATTTGTTATTTTCCATCCTAAAGTGAAAAGAGAACAAAGCATCAAAAGCATCAGTAGTGAGAGATAGCTCAAAGCCAGGACTATATATCATAGCATATAAAACAAGCGAGTTGGCACCACCGAAAGGTCTAAACTCTTAGTCTGTGGTTTAAAGTCATTGATATTGCAGTCAGAAAGATTCTTTACACCATGGAAAATAATATGAAGAGCTATATGCATCTGTTGCAATAGACGTTTTAGGTTTTACCTGCTAGTAGTATTTTGGTACTCACCTGGGTGAATAAGTCTTCATGGTGCTGAGAGAATTCAAGTCCAGTGATAGAATGTTATAGGTGGGGATCTTGTGCTATTTTTAAGCACTCATGGAAGTAATGTCTGTGAAAGTAGGGCAGGATCAGATGCATGTAGTTTATCGTGTGTTTAAATTGATTGAACGCCATCATATTCCATAAAGGAAAGTGCATTCCTGTCTAATAACTTTAAATCATCATTCAGTCTGTACTGGAATTTTAGTTGGTATTAAAAATATTGCAGAATTACATTAATTGCAAAATTTTGAGGTATAGTGATGCTGAACTTTCACACAGAATTTCTTCCCTTAATGCAGTTGAAAATAAGTAAAGAAATGCATTTATTCGCGTTGTATTTGGGCAATGGTAATTATTTACAAATTAAAGTAGAAGAGGATATTTATCATTTCTATATAATGTTTTCAGTTATTTGAAATGCAAAGGGTAAATAGAAAAAAATCTGAGGTCTTGTTTGGTAATCAGAAAGTTTTACTCCACTTAGAAAAGTAGAGAAGAAGCATATTGGGCATATTGTTGCCATATGATTTTTATTTGTGCCTGGATGTACTGTAGCATTTCCTGGGACATCAAGTCTATTTCTCTGCCAGCACTGGAATTTTTTTGGTGATATATTTTTATAGTGATTTATCCATAAAATATCACTGAATAAAGCAGCAACCATAGAGAAATTCTGCAGTGTTTGAAATGTCGTTAGTTACATGAGGCTTTCTTTTTTTATTCCTAAACTTCTTTTTCCTCTTTTTAAGCCTCTCTGCCTTTCTTGTATCTGTTTTCTCATTTCCCTATGATTTGTTCCCTCCTGCTTCTGTCTGACCTCATGTTGACCTAAAGGAAACTGTGTTTTAGTCCATAGGATTGCATTGCTCTTATAGTATTAGTTCCAATATATGTTATAAACATTCTGGTTGCAGGCTACAGCTGAGGTGCACAACACAGGGAAGACAATGTACTCCTGCAGCACAATAAACCGTATTTTCTTTTATTCCCTAAGCCACATAGGAGTTCAAGGCCATATCTCTTGATAGAAAATGTGGTGTAAGCTCCTCCTATATATGTGTGCGCGTATTTATGTATCTGTGTATACAGAGAGAGATGTATATACATACACATACGTATTTATGTCACAAGTTATAGCGATAAGCAAGATCTTAATTTCAGTCTGCAAATAGAGTTAGTCTCGTGGTTGTTTGGCTTTCCCATATGGTGCTTGCTATCAGTCTATCATAGTTTCCTTTTGGCTAATGAAACATGCAAATTCACTGAAATGGACCAAAGCTAGTGAGAGCTGCATTTTAGGGAGAGTCTGAGAGCAGCTAGACAACATGGTTCCTGAGGCAGGATCTCCGTTTGGTGTCACTCTCCCTAATAAACGTACATCAACAGAGGACCGTTCCATGTAAAATCATATGCGGAGCCCTTCTTGCACAGTAGTTACTACAAATATCTAAGGTCTGCAGTTCCGTTCTGCTCCCGAGCGCTGCCCCTTCTGTGTCACCCTTGCTTTGGTCCTGATGGAAGTTGTGGGATTTTGAGGAGGGGTTGTATTAGCAGCTTGCAGGAGTGACGCAGGAAGCACTTCGGGCTGAAAGGATTACATAGCTTTGATGCTGAAAAGATACAGCCCGCTTCTGTCCAGTCTGATTTAAGGATCAGGTAATATGGTTAGTGTTAGTTGCATTCAGTCATGTTTCTTTTGATTTTACTTTCCACATATAACGAATAGGGATTTGTCATACAGCAGTTGATTTTTATTAACGTGAAAAGTTGTCCTATGGAAAAATGCGTACTCAACGGGAAAATGTTTTAGCTTTCTTGCGGAAGGGCAGAGCCTGCAAACCCTGAAGTTCTGTGGAAAATGGGATTGCTCAGTTTAAATGAGGGGGCATTAAATGGCCGGGCCATCCTCCTGCAGTGTCATCTAAATCCACCCTATGTTTACATTTTTCCTTGCCTATATGATATCCACATAAAAGGAGTACAAAAGATAAAGTGGAACAGTAAACGATGCTGGAAGCATCATTAACTTTTCAGGTGGCATTCTTGTGGAATATACGATGTTGTTCGAAAAATGTGCCATATGCATGGCTCAGCCCCAAATCTTCCAGCAGTCTAATACTGGCAAGGGAGGGCATCTGTAACCCCCTGGGAAGCAGCCTGTGGAGATTTCCTTTTCTCCTCTTTGTTGGTTTTTATTTCCATTTCCTTTTCCTCTCTTTTTCTCAGTCATTCAACGCCGTTCTGCACAGCGGAGGGGAGCATCTGGCCCCAAGTAAACACCCAATAAAATAAGTGGGGGAAGTTCACAGCTCCCTTGGTGCTATTGTGTCTGTCTGTCTGGTTGTGGACTCAACAAGATAACCATGCATCAATTTACATTGTCCAGGCTATCTTCACAACCAGAAGTGCTTGAAACCTTATTTTAATAGAAGCTTAGATTCTGGAGAATACTGTAAAATCTCTCCAAAGGCTCCAAATCAGCAATTCCATCTGTGTTTCTGCAAATGTAGAGGAACAATGCCCCAGCTGATTATGCAAACAGAATGAAAATAGTTATTTTAAAAGTGCATAAAATCAGTACTTTGGGGAAAACAAGTCAGCTGTGTTTATACTCAGCGTATAGCAGACATTTTGTTTGTCTGAAAAAATCATAGGAAAGCAAGGATGGCAAGTGAAACAAAACAGCCGATCATACAGTGCAACAGAGGGGACTGGAACATCAGATGCCTCGGCAAAGGCTTAGGGCATTTTAGGTTTCTTTTGAGAGAACATAAATTATATTGAGGTTGATACATTTCTACATTGTTTGAAGTCAAAGCCAAATATTCTCAGCACAGAGGGAATAACTCACATCCCATTGCTGATCATGAAAAGTATATAACTAAATCCATGTCTGTGGTGCTGAAAATTTCCTCCTAAATGCTGTCTTTTTTGGACTGATGGGATTTTTTGCAAGTATTGGTATGAAGGGGTGGGTATACAAATATGTATAAACGTGCTTCTCATAGAGTCAGGATACATTGCTTGTATACATATTATTCTAAAAACAGGAAGCAAAAGCATCTGAGAAACAGGGCTGAAGGGGAACAATTTGTAGACCTATAGGTTAAATTGGATTAAACTTCATCTTTCAGCAAATGCCGTGTTATTTATTCAGTGTTTCTCTGGGGGATTTTTCTACCCCCTACACTTTATAGACAGTAGTGATGTTTCTTAATTAAAAAATTAAACAAACATGGAATGGAGGCTGCCCCACAAAGCCGTTCTCTTGTGGGAATAGGAGGCGCGCTGATTTTCTCATGGACAGTTTCTAGGTCTGTTGGACAGAGGCCACAAAGGAGAGGAAGAGCTCTGTCTGGGGGAGTCAAGTTCACATCACGCGTCCGACGCCAGCACTCTTCTCGCTGGCATTACAGTTGCTGCAGTGCCGTCTACTAGGTATTCCCCTTTGGTAGGGTGGAGTTGGTGGACGCGGTGAGGAAGGTCATTGATAATCTCATCAGAAGTATCTTTTGGGTAGATTTCTGTTTTTTGATTCACCCACAGTAGCGATGAATATATCGGAGAAAGGAGCTTCTTGTGTCCTCTTTTCTTCCATTCTTTCCACACAGAGCTGGAATGTTTCTGAGGTTTTGGGGCTTTGTTTTACAATCCCCACTCTGTAGCTGAAGATACTGTGCAGCAAATCTTTATCCTTTCCCCTCGTTTGTCAGCTAAATAGTTTAGAAAGACTGAAGTATATTTTTACAGATTATAATTAATATTGTAGCCAAAAAAACATTGAAAATTTATTTTGTCTACAGTTAAGGCAATGCAAAACATTCTTTAAAAATAGTTTTGTGAGTTTTTCATGTATTTCTACAAATACATGTGAAACACAGTGCACCACTTGAAAACTCTTTGCAGTTGGGCTCCACCAGTGCTTTGGTTGCTGGTATTTCAACATTTGGAGGGTATTAACAATTTAAGTTGGCTGACTTTGGAGGCATAAAGCTCTTGGTCAGTGACTGCAAACTTTGGTTCTGTAGTAAGGGCCAAATGCATCAGTGGCACAAGTCATTATCAACTTTCGAAAGACGCAGACAGGAAAGATCTTCTAACGTGCCATCGTGTGTATTTCTACTTGCATATTTGTGCAGCTGATACATTTTTTTTTTTTCTTGGATTAAAATTTAACTGATATTGCCTCCATCCCTTCCTAAATCTGGCATTCTCTTTTCAAGTTTCTTATCTGGAAACAAACTCATTTTGTCCCTTCTATAAATGCGGTCCTGGTCTCAGCCATTACTTATGGCTGGGCACACTCTAGTTACAGCACATGAAAGAACATCAGCAGTGACTTAATGTAAATGGGACAGACTCCTTGGGAATACACTGGGGATTAGCTGTTCAAAAGAACGAAGCACTGCTCTCTTTCCATCTGGCCACTTCATTTCACTGCCTATTTGGGACCAGTACTTCTGAAATCTGGTTTGCAAAGTCAAATATTGATGTAATTTGTTTTGTTCTTAAAAGGCAGAGTAAACCTGGGAAGGTTTTAGTTGTGCAGAGTCACAGTAGGGACAAGCATGGAACAACTGAAAGAAATACTCGCTGCCAAGGTTGACAACTTTCTGACTGGTTAATTAAAAAAGCTAAGCAAATCTGTGGTTTAAGGTTTAGAGTGAACTCAATAACTTTCAAAATTCCAGTTTTGGCCTGAAAAAATAGAATTTTGTTGTTGATGAAGACAAAGCCTTTACAGGCATGTGAAGAAAACATCTTTCGTATTGTTATATTTCAATATATTTATATTTTCTCCACCCTTTGTTTTTTCAGTAAACAGTTTTTAGGATACAATTTATGAAAGTTAATCATAATACCAAGTGAAGGATTTGTAAATTATTGGCTTGATGATGTTTTACAGAGTTGAAACAGAGATCAGAAAACATTCCACCCTAACCCTGTGTCATGATGGGGCATTAACTAACCTCCATTTTCCAAACACCCTTCAATTTTGGTGAAGTTCCAGGTGAAATACTGATTTTGTATACATTATTTCCTCTAAAATAAGCCAAACCAGAAGTCAAGATTTCAACATTCTTTAACTATAAGCAAGTTTAGCTCCAGCTCCCTATGTAAATCTCATGTCTTGGATTAGGTCTCCAGAAAAAGTACTCCTGGGACAGCTAGGAGTGGTTTCCCTCTGATATAGCTGATCCAGGCTGGAGCTCTGTCCATGCAGGATGAGGGTACCAGTGACATAATGGCTGTTGCACGTTTTGCTCCCGGTGGAAGAGTTGCCATTTCTTCAGCTGTGTTTGTTTTCATTGTTCTTTGAGAACAACGTGTCCATTCTCCCAAATGGCAAGGACAGCTACCTTATACCCCTGTGAAACCATGCACCTTTTGTTTTATACGTTTCTACGGTTGTCTCAGCTTTGTGCTGAGCTCTGGAATTCGACTCTGGGTACGCTAAAGCTCTAGCGGGCTTGCCTGAGATACGACATATATAATCACCCTCGCCATTTGACCCCCGTGTTGTTCCATGTGGACAGGTAGGAGCAATGCAGGCTTCGGGTGCCCCCTCCAGTGACTGATGCCAGAGGTCAGCAGCTCCTATCTGGTCAGCTGGGAAAATGTCCCGTTCGTCACCACTGGCATGTAATGGACATGCTGACAAATAGATCTAGATGTAAAATTGTTCTCAGCAGTCTACCTTAATCAGTGGTTGGAAATTTTCACTTGTTACCAGCTACTGTGACCAAACAGGTGCCTGGAGTAGAAGAAAACTTAAAATAGGCATATTGTAATTTCTGAAATTGCTAATGCTGGAATGGCACCCAACTGGAAAGCAGCTGCTTTCGATTCCTCACCCCCATTCCATTTTATCATGAATTACATTTATCCCGTCCACGTTTAAATTTTTCATGAAGATAAACAAAAGTTCAGTTCTTCAAATAATAGGGGTGACTTTTTCAGTCCTTTTTAGGGACTTTATCCCAATATCCTATGCATGTCCAAAGGTGAAGGAGAATATGTATTTACAGCATCAATTTGAGTTTTTACTTTAGAGTTTTTCTGTGCTTTACTGAGCAGTTCAGTTTGATAAAACAGGTATTTTTTCTTTCTGTGGCAACTTTGAAGTTACAGAACATCACATCTTGTTACTCCACATTGTATTAGCTGGCTTACAATGCCAATAATTTAACCACAGTTGTAAATGGATAAAAAATTTAAATTGAGTATCCCTTGCTAAATTTCACTTTGAGAAACTGTATTCAGCCTATCTCATTCCTTCCATAGTTTCTTTTGGATGGTTTTATTATTATACTTACTAGCTCATGTCTATTGTGAAAGGTTTCTGGAAAAGCATTTGGATTGAAATCTTGGCCTTGTTGAAATCACTGGAAGTTTCAACTTTGACTTAAGCGGTATCAGGTTTTAATTGTGATGCATTTGGCAGCAGAAGTAAATTTATCATACCTGTCAATGAGATACACTATTTAGAAAAAAGAAAAATCAAGGTTAACTTGTTTGAGTAATTGTTCTCACGTATGTAATCTCATATTTTCTCTGTGCTTTGCATAACAATTCAGATAGCTGAGAACACGCTCTATTCTCTTGTATATGCTCTGGCAACTAAGAATGTCAGCTTGAAATGACATGGGATAATCCTAACACTGAGATTAGAGTAGCAACATGTAGTTTGCATAATAATTTCCAGGCAGAGGAAAGGTTTGAAGGACAAGGATGAAAAAATCCAAACCTGCAAGCAAAGCTCTATGTACCAGGTACCTGTACTGTTAGGATTTGTGTTCACACAGCAGAGTTCTGTGTTGGAACAGTAGTAACCTGTATTTGATCAGACACGAATTTGCAAAGTCATTGTGAATCTTAAGAATGGAAGATGCTGTCTAAATAAGATACTGCTGTTACTCTTACTCAGAACAGCATCCATGTTAGTAGTGTTGTATTATTTTAACCCATGTCAGTATGGGTTTAATGAATGCATTTGTCCTAGTAGGGTGATCCGAACGCTGTTTTCACCTGCACCATTGTTTTAAAAGATATTCTGAAGTTCTGAATAACAGCTCAGTAACACCTTTATTCTCGCGTGAATGGAGGAAGGAAATAACTCCCATATAAAACATAATAATTTCAGGAATGCTGGAGTAAGCACGTAGGGTGAGTGTGTACTTTTGTACATGCAGAGCAAATATCCCATCCTCCCTTTCTGACCATATCAGTACCTGGGGAAGATGGCCAGACCCATGTTCCTTGACTTACCTTATGAATTTCCATGTGATCTCCATTGGTCTTTGAACTGCCAGGCATAGGCAGCTAAATTAGTACCATCTAGGAAACTGGACTATTCATATCAACTCCTCACTCTTAACACGCCTGTGCAGTCTGAGCCACAAATTGACCCCTATTGATCTGATTTGACTACACTTCTGTGGAGTAGACAAACAGTGCAATGGAATCCAGGGCCCCTGATTCACAGGACCTTATTTAGGTTCCTAGGTAATAATTCTTATTTGCATTAATCACATTAATCAGCAGAACCCGAGGCCGCCTCCTGGCTTATATGCATGCCTGTTCCTGACAATGGAACAAAAAAGTATCTGCTCTGAAAAGAGGGTGTTTTAAGTATATTGATACTTGATACTTAATAGTTGCAAAACTTAACTGTTAGAAAGACGACTGTTTTTCAGATCAATGGCTCACGCATTACTGTAAAATATATCGATTAAAAACAAAGCATAATGTTAGTCATTTAGTCAGTAGAGTGATGCAATACTGAAATAAATTTATCCTTTGACTTTTGCATTAACCTTTTATTGACTGCTTGCATACTCATAATTAACACACACTTTAGCTAGCTTGGTTAATTTTAGCATCGTGATCAGTGTCCTCTAATGTAGCTGACACCCTGGTCATCAAAATGTCAGTGCAGCCCCGGGGACCATAACCAGGCAACTGTCTGTCTCAGTGAACGTACACCTGCCCATGGTGAAATTAGCCACCTTCCAAGGGAAAGTGTCATACAAATAGTCATACAGTCATACAAATGTTTGTCATGACTCAGTTGAACTTATATTTATATTCAGCTGTTGGTAAATATTAATGAGCAATGTCCATTTGGCAAAAGCAGACAAAAAGGGGGGTCAAAAATCTGCGGAGCTTACAGGGGAGAGGTAGTGAGAATGTGCACTGCAACAGTAACTAATTGTTCCTTAAAAATGGGCTTTTCTAATTGAAACTGGCACGGGTCTTGATTGTTTTAGCAAGAAAGTAGGGACCATGGAGTTTTGTGCATTCTGCACGTCTTTAGACAAATCATCCTTTCTTTAATACGTTGGTGAACATGTATTATCAGGTGCTGGAGCTAAATTGCTCTGAAATACATCATGGCAGTTTTTCTGTTCTCCTGCTGCAAATAAGGTATGAAAGATGCCTCTTGATTTGGCATCTGTTCTGTATCTCAGAGCATGTGTTATTTCCACTCTTAACACATTTTGTGCATAATATACACAGATTAGATCTACTCTCTTTTGGAGATTTGACTTTATTAACTCAAATAACAATTTTTAATTGATATATAGTATTTTAATTAACTTATAATATTATAAATCTTGGTACTTTCCCACTACCACCATACTGCGATGTTTGCAGCGTTTCCCACATGGAGCCTCATAAATTCTTTTGTATCTGGGAAAAGATAGAATTTCTGTTTATCCTGAGTAATCATTACTAACTTATGTTAGCTATCTTTTCCCAGATACAAAGGAATTTGAAATAATTCTGTGCAATTATTTAAGTGCCTTTGATTGTTCTGCTTCAGTTAAAAATGTTGCTATCCTTTTGCAGGATCTTCAGGTCTGTTACTCTCCTACAAATTAAAGACCATTGTAGGAGCAATTTCTCCCGCAGAAATTTATTAAAATCAATAGTAATATACTCATCTGGAAAGGACTGTTCCTGCACCCTAACTCTGAGTCAGAAAGCACGTATTTGGATGACTGCGTTCAAGCTTGTGGATGCCATTCGGGTGAATTGCTTAATGAGCTGCCAGGTGCAGCGATGACTGCTTAGAACCCAGCCCCATATCTTTAAATATGAGCAACTTGAGTTGACTTTGATGTAAGCGGATCCGGCACAGGGATTGTAATTTTGGTCAAAACAGGTGACTCACAAAAGGTAAAAATGTAGCGTTCACTGCTGTTCTTGCTAGTGATATAAGGCAAAGCAATAGAAATCCTGGACAGAAAGACAAAGGAGCTATGGGATTGCAGAACTTGGAATATTATGGCACTGCTTTCCCCTTTTTTATGCTTTTGCATTTCTGTATCAGACTTGCACAGGAAGCCCGAGGACCTGACACACTTCCACTCCTCTAATCCCTCACGTGCAATACGATACGGCTAAAATTTCCCAAGTGCATGATTGCCTGGAAGTTAAGGCACATGCTTAGTTGTGGGGTGACCTTTCAGAGATGGCTCTGCTGGTAAGAAAAAGAGAGAAGGGAAAGTTGCAACTAGAACAGCTGCTTATGGGCTGTCCAGTCACAGCATCGCTGTGACTGCTGCCACATTTACAGCAACACAAACGTCCAAACCCCAAATGTGAGGGAAAAGCTGGTCAATCCATTTGTGTGAGAGAGCAAGGGAAAAAAGAGACATGAAAGGTAAAAAAAAAGGGCTCTGAAATGGTGAAGAAGCTAAAAGTTGGTATGTTTTTCCTCTCAGTGAAAACTGTGTTGTTAATAGGAGATGTGTGAGAGAGAGAGAATGTTTATTATTATAAGCTGAGTTTTGCAGACCACATAACATGCCTGTAGTATTTACCGGCTGAGCTTCTTGATTTGTCATCTGCAACAATCTCTACATGGTTAATTTATCCACTTTTAGATGGAAATGCTTAGCCTGGAATATCTTATACTACCCAGCAAATTGAGCGTATTATTTTGTGCCAAGACAGAAAATAAAGCAAGATTTTAAAAGCCTTATAGAGTTATGCTGTAATTAGTTTCAGCTTCCCCTGCATATTAATTTCCTCCTGTTCCTTTGTATAATTTGGAAAATGTCTTCAGAACATGATGGCACAATCAGTTAAGTACCTCTCAGAACTCATACACTAAACTGCATTTGCTCTAACAACTATTATAAAGCAGCCGGCAAAACAAATCCTCTGTTATTCTGTACAGTGCAGCTTATCAATGCAAACAGTTTAATATTTATGCTAAGAGGATTGTCACAAGTAGCTTCTGTTCCTTTAATTCTTGTTTTAAATAAATAATGAGAACATTTAAACACATTACTCTTCCCAGGGCCCTGAGGTCGGCTAATCTTATTATTTATGAAGTGATGTGCTACATAATAGTACTTAGTGCATGTTAACAGATGCTATTATCAGGGGCTGATGTGGAGAGCTGAAGATATATTGGAATGTTATGTGTTAATACTGTCCTTGTAGTGTAATGTACGATGGATTGAGTGCCCAGGATGCTGGTGCGGCAATTAACCACACACCAACATGGGTGTAAAGCTGAAGTATGTTTTCTCATGGGGATTACACTGCCATTAATAATTCCAAAGAGAAGACGACATCTTTCATTTGGAAACAGTCTCTTCCAGAAGGCTGACGGTGTAGACAAGGAAGTTGCATGTGTCAATATTTTTAGAGTTCATTTTACAGAGATGAAAGACGCATATACTTTTGAAACAACTTTAAAATTGTTACAATTATGTGCTTTATAGAACATGAATTTTTAAAAATGTCTTGCAAGAGATAAAAGTGTATTTCTACAATTTGCTTGTTGTCTCTTCGAAGAACTACGTAGACCTGCAGTATATACCAAAATTATAGTAATGCTTAGCATTTTTCTTTGTCTTGCCCCATTGCAAACATTAACTAAGTAATCAGCAACATGCAAATGGTTTGAGGGGAGCGGAAAAGAGAGAGGAAGAAATCCCCCTTAAACTGTGACAATTTTTTTGATGCAGCATGCTGTATTACAGCCTAATCTTAAGAGATGTGATGGTTGCCACTTACAAAACTTTCCTCTGCAGGCTGCAGTTCAGTTGAATATTATAATTAGACTTCACTAGTATTGATGAATAATCCATTTAATAAAAAACACTGTAATTTAAACATTTTCTCTGGGGATTAACATACACTAACCTCTTAATTTAATTTTATTGAAGTTTTGCCCACCTATTCATCATTGGAAGTTGTTATTAACCTCCATTTCCATTTATCTTTATAGAATTTTCTCTTTTTATATTGCCTTTTTCAGAGCTAAGCAGGTTGATACACTTGTAAATCTCCAGAATCTACAAAGCTAGTCCGGCTTCTTTAATATTGTTTAATCTATCCCCCCTGACCTTAATGCAGTAAATTCAGTTTAATCTTTCTCAATAATCTAGTAATACATTGGAAACTGGCAAACATTTAAATCTGATAATGGTTTAATCACATACTTTAAATAACAGCTGAGATAATGAAAAAATAATTCACCATATAAAGGTACGCTAACTGAGTTTTCTCTGTGATTGGCTTTTTGAGAAATCCCTATAGAAAATACAAAGCCTACAACAGAAATGAACTTCACTGGAAATGAACAATCCATTTGGTCAGAAGATGTGGTATTTCTTTTTTATCATCATCTTTCTCTTTAAATTAATGCACAAATGTGTCCTCGCTGAGTATTCAGTTTCTTGATAGAGTTTTACTTAAGTAGTTCATCTGCTTACCTTTCTTTTCAGATGCCAGTCAGAAGCGGCAGAGAGCTTGCCAGAAGACCAGAAACCAGAATGCCATCCCTTCTGGACAGATGATGAATGTAATATGCCTCTGCCATATGATCTTGAAGAAGTAATTGCTAATCTACAAAATCTTGTTCAGTGGGTAGAATAACAAGTGACCTTCCAGCCTAGAATTATTGATGCTCGTCATTTGGAGAGAAGCCTTTTAGTTTAACATAAATCTTTTCAGCTTTATGATTCCTTGATCATGTGTTATTTTATGCGTCAATGCAGATTTTACCGGTCTTCACACAATACCTTAGTTACTGTCTCATAAAAAAAAAAAAAGACCAGGCCCCAGATCTGTGGAAACAGGTGGCTTTTAAGACCTGAAGTCCAGAACACCAGCCTCAGTTCTTTCCTCCTCCACTCTAATTCCCATTGACCCTACAGCCTGTGAACATCTTTGTTTCCACAAGTTCCCTTGGCATCTAAATTTCAGCTTCCCTGAGTGCCTAGAACTGCCTCTGGCTTGGCAGGTTTGAGCAACACAAGGCGTAGCTCACACCTGTGACAAAGCAGAATCCATGATCTGGGCATCCTAATGAGAGGCCAGCGTGGGGTGAGCCTGCTGGATATCTTCAGAATAGAGCTGTGACTTCTTCATCCACTAACATAGACAGAGGTGCAGGAGATGGTGGAGAAAGTTCTTTATGCAATGGCTCCTCGTTAGAGCATTTTTTCAGATGAGGAACTCTGGAGGAGCATCCTGACATAGATCCCAAGACCTTCTTGCTGTTTTTCATCATGGCAATTAAGTAGTACTGGGAGAGATTTCCGATGTTGTCGTGGTTTAACCCCAGCCGGCAACTAAGCCCCACACAGCCGCTTGCTCACTCCCCCCGGGTGGGGTGAGGGAGAGAATCGGAAGGGTAAAAGTGAGAGAACTTGTGGGTTGAGATAAAGACAGTTTAATAGGTAAAGCAGAAGCCGCACACGCAAGCAAAGCAAAACAAGGAATTCATTCACTCCTTCCCATCGGCAGGCAGGTGTTCAGCCATCTCCAGGAAAGCAGGGCTCCATCACGTGTGACAGTGACTTGGGAAGACAAA
>NW_008795037.1:4724627-4800084 GCF_000699145.1 Aptenodytes forsteri
TGAGCATGACATCATATGGTGTGGAATATCCCTTGGGTCAGTTGGGGTCAGCTGTCCCGGCTGTGTCCCCTCCCAACCCCTTGTGCCCCCCCAGCCTGCTCGCTGGTGGGGTGGGGTGAGGAGCAGAAGAGGCCTCGACTCTGTGTAAGCACTGCTCAGCAGTAACGAAAACATCCCTGTGTTCTCAACACTGTTTCCAGCACAAATCCAAACCAGAGCCCCATAGCCCTAGCTACTATAAAGAAAATTATCTCTACCCCAGCCAAAACCAGCACAGACGTGAATCTACACCTCCTGGGCTCCCTGGAACTCAGAATTTGGTTCCTAACCATTACTTTGTTTCTGCATGTTGTGAATTCTATTCTGAGGCCAGGTTTCCCCATGCATTGTCTAAAGAGCTGATGGACCTAAGGGTTTCCATTTGGGGTGTCAGGTCCACTGACAGATTAGATTTAGGTTGTGTGATACTGGGCATTGCAGCATCTGTGTTGATCTAGTGAGATCTATGAGAACAAAACCAGAAGACTATGAGAAATGAAGCTGTTTGTGATCTGTTTTCTAGTAACATGCTATAAAAAGAACAATTCTGTGTTGGACGATACAAGGCACTGCTGAATGAGAGAGAGATTTTTCATTTGGTTAAGTTGCTATTTTAACTTGAGCTGGTGTACACCTTTTCCTTTGCCATAAAAAGCAGAAGAAAATCATATTATGGTGAAACAGCACTCAGTCTGTATTACCACTACAAAAGAAACCAGTAAGACTCAGAGCTTGACGTTGCCACCAGGAAATGAATACGCCTCCTGTGTTAATCTTCTGTTTAAAATCACTGTTGAGGCCAGGCTTACCCAGAGCATACCAGTATACTGTATTGGCAAAGCACTGTGTGTGCGGATGAGGCTTGCGCTGCCGAAAACTGTACTTTTGACAGCGTAACATATGCCAGACCTCCCTGGAGCTAAAGAAGCTGTGCCAGCAAAAATTCAGTTTTAGTGGTATAAAACTGTGTCCACACCTAACAGCTTTTGCCAGGACAATTATATCAAGTAGAGATTGTACCTCTTACCACCTTTGACATAGCTTATGCCAGTAAAAGTATAAAGACCTGCATCAAGCATTTTCATTGTAGTTCTGCAAAAACTGTTAGCCATCCTGTAGAACGCAAAGACTCTCTGAAGAATAAATTATTATTTAAAGTAGGTTTGATTGTATTATAACCTTGATCCATACATTTAGCTATTGTCTCTTGTGCCACAGATTTCTTAACATTTTGAAATACTGTTATGGGCATAGCTTTTTCTTTCCTTCGCTAGCTAAAGTTGGCTTTACCAGTGGGCAAATGGTATATATTTGGATTAATGCCACACTAAATACTGTTTACTTTGGAGATCACTTAGAGAAAAGCTAGCTGAAGATGTGGGAATTCTGCTTTTGAAAAGGCAGTTCTCACAGAAACAGATATTACTTTGGAAATGAGCAAGATGAATTCAAACAAGCTAATGATGTAACACTGTTAACACAGCATTTGAGGGGATTGTTTGTTTGTTTATGCTGTTACTTTATGATTATTTTGTGTTTAATTAAACGCTGCTAGAAACCATGGGGATCACAGTATTGAAATGAATCTGACAGCCATAAGGGTTGAGAAGGCACATCAATGTTGTAGTTTGTAGCTGAAGTGGAGGCATAGCTATTAAAAAATGATTGGCAAATAATTATTTCCAGCAGTAGTGAAAATGAAACACTGGGTTTTTTCTTGTATTAGGAGACTGCTGGCAGCAATAATAGAATTTTTAAAAATACATGAATCTAGGTCTTGTCTATGCTGAAGATTTAAGCTAGTGAATTAGCTGAACTAGTACTAGCCTCAGTGCAATCAGATAGCACTCATTTAAGCCATGGATGGCAATGACATAGACAAATGAACACCTTTAGAATGGATAAGACCTAAGATTCACTCGCAAAATACCAATAATCAAGTGGTTGAAGAGGATTAATGCTCTGTGTTGCATTCCAGTCTCACATCATCTGAATCAGTGTGACTCGATTGAGTTCAGTTGAAATACAGAAGTATAAGAAGATTTCATATCTCCAAAGCCCACAGGAGTTGATAGCAAAGACATGAGTAAGGTTGATGGAACTGTTGGATGCATGTAGTAATGCCAAAGGGTACCCCAAAAGGAGAACACGGTTAAAGGTAAATATCACTGGCTGGATGGCCGAGCCCAGAGAGTTGTGGTGAATGGAGTTACATCCAGTTGGCGGCCGGTCATGAGCGGTGTTCCCCAGGGCTCAGTACTGGGGCCGGTCTTGTTTAATATCTTTATCGATGATCTGGATGAGGGGATTGAGCAAAGACATGAGTAAGGTTGATGGAACTGTTGGATGCATGTAGTAATGCCAAAGGGTACCCCAAAAGGAGAACACGGTTAAAGGTAAATATCTATAAAAAACCTGAGGGATCAAGTGTAAATTATTGCTGTGTTTGGATTACATACTAGAAGCAGACAAGTACTTCGAAGTTTATTTTATTCAAATAGCTATAATTTAGCTCATGTTGCAATGATACTTCAGCAATCCATTTGTATTCCAGCATTAGATAATCCATTTCCATTTTGGATGAGCTGAAAGACACAGCCTCTAATGGATGTTCTGTGTATAGCAACTGTTTGCCAAGTCTGGATGCTCTAGAAGCATGAGGACCAAGGTCAGGTTTTTTCAGGGAAGAGGTGAGAGCATAAATTAGCTTCTAACATTAGATTCAGTGATTCGTTTTAAATGGTGAAGTTCACGACTTTGCTTACATTTACTTTTCATCAGCCATGAAAGAATTAAAGTAAAATAGTTCACTTGCACGTGTGCGTCAGCCTAAATGGATTACAGAAGATACAGATCTGTTTGCCTGTCTGCACTTGCCTTTAGACAATATTAATCAATTTTACAAAAGCTACTGACTAAACATGGAACCAATACAAATGAAATGCTCGAGGCAAGGGCTTTCTTTAAAAAATCTGATACGGAGTTGGTTTTACACTGATAGAAAGAAAATGTTGGCAGAAAATGAAAAACTTTTATTGTTTCTGTAATGTGGGGGATGAAAGGTAAAGGCCGTTTTTAAGTATTTGATAGAAAACTTCTGTGTTATGCAATGTAATTAGAAATGTTTTTAGAACGCTTTATTCATATCTGCGTATATGAAAATATTTTATCCTGTAGGTCCTTTGTTCTTTTTAAAAGGTTATGTAAATAAAAAATATTAATCTCAATACAGTAGATTTTAAAGGCATCATGCTTATGCTCTGAGCTTTACAGCAGATTCTGATTATCTAAAGTGTAAATAAGAATGCCATGAGTAATCACCGACTGGAAACTGTCCAGGATGGGTAACATGCAACATAATAAATATCCAAATCCGTTGTCTTATTATCATCCGCATATAACTTTAGTTTCACTGGTAATGATGCAAGATGCACTTTAAAATCATGCTGGACTTCTTAATGCTGTGGGACAGATTCAGGGATTCCAGTGCCATAACAGGAAAAAAAGAAATGAAAAGAATACTAAAATCCGTCATGAAAGATGGCTAAAATATTGTAGTGTGTTAAGAGCGGGCATTGCTCCTTTCTCAGTTATTGTAATAGTGCCGTTCCACTAGTCCTGTGTCACGCAATGGAATTTGGGCTAATGTAACAGAGATTAAAGTAGCCCAGGAGCTGGTGTCTAAGCTGGGGTGAGAGGAGGGGAAGAGAGATGAGATGAGGTGCACATGAGATTCAAGGGATGTGCTTTCTCAAGGCCACAACTTTATTAACTGAACTCATATGGGAGTCATTGAGCAGTAACTTGTACAGTGCAGGTCAGGATCTCTCCCTTAATTGTTACCACCTGGTGCAAAGTTAATGTTGGCTCCTTAACCCTGCTCATGCCCCCAACAGCTGGTCCTCAGCTTTTTGCTAGGCGCTGACCGCTGTCGTCTTGCACCAAGGTTACAGTGTTGGGAAGAGTGGTTGTTCCACTGTAGCAACAGGCATGAGAAACCCTGATCCCCAGCTTCAACCTCCACCTCTGTCCTACTACACCTCCATGGACTGAGCACCTCCACTCAATATCTGTTTCCCCTTTGAGATTCAAGTTGCTGCCGCTCATCTTCTGAACTATCCCACCAGGATGGTGAGCTGCTATGGGGAAGGGTCAGACAAACGAACAGAATGCTGTTTGCAGTGAGGTTCCTCGTCTGAAAAAAGACAACCACTGCACTCCCCACAGCAGAGTGAAAAGCTCAGCCCTACGCTAATCTAGCATTAGAGGGTGGGAGCTGTTAGGTAGTGATGAAAGGTTCAGGGAAAACCACCAACATTCAATGTTTCTGAGGACTCCCAACCTGCCCGATTCTGGCCGTCACCTCACCCCACCTGTAAGGGCAGAGGCAATCCTGAATAGAACCGCTGTTCTCTTTCCAGTCCAAACTGAGACTCATCGCCTTCAATGTGGCTGGGCTTGCATCTTAACTTACATTCATCTGTCCTTTTCACCTTAGCCTGGGGGCATTCATTGAACAAGAGAAGATAATCTATACAATTGCAAAAAGACTGTACTTAGTAAGGCTGCAGAACTGCCTGAATAACATGTCAAATGAAAGCCAACAAATAACTGATAAAATTATCACATTAAAATGCTGATGTCTGGGTGCGAGTACTTCACATGTGACATGAAAACTATGGTTTATCTTCTTGTTGCTTTGGAGACAGCATTCGTAATTCACATGATAGAAAAGGACGTACTATGCTATGGTTTACATCCTCTAATACTCCACTGGTTTTACAGTGCTTGTCCATGATGAATCAGAATTTGGTCACAAAAGTTGTTCTCCTCCCCCTCCATATCGTCAAATACTTGCTTTCATGCCAACACATCTTGGTTTGATTAGTCCCCTTGATTAGAGGCTAAAGTAAAAAGTCAGGTGTATAGGATTCCCATTATCCTTTATTTCACTGCTTCTAAGAACAGGTCAGAGTTATTTCAGTGAAAATGTGAACAATCAACTTCTGTTTACCATTAACCTTCAGTTTTCTTTTCTTAAAATCAAATCAGGGCTTGGTAGGCAGTTATTTTCATACATGTCCCTTGATCAGTGGAACAATCTGTCAAAAGCCATTAAAGCCTCTATTAGGTTGAATTGCATTCAAAGCTAAACTATCCAATCATTTAAAGGGCTGTGATGATTGTTTTTAATATAGTATACATTGATTTCTCTCTCTGAGTAGTAACATAACTTTGAAACTAAGCATGTATGACTAGGGCTTTTTGCTATCCAGCATGTCCTCAGAAGCTTGCTTTCTCGTGGAAGATGAATGTCTACATAAAAAAGGAAAAAACGAATGCAGTGAAATCACCTGTATATTCTCAGAAGCTTTTCCTCCATTTTTTCCTATTTCATTGTATCCATCAAGGTGTAACATATATGGAATGGGAAGAAATTTTCCAAGGTCCTTTGCTCAAAAGCCCCACTGAAAAATTTAGCATCTAATTGTAGTAATATTTTAAAGTGGCCTTTTATCTTAAGATCTCAGGATGCTTTACACAGAGAAACTGAGGCAGAGGTCAAAAGTGCAGCTGTTTTCTGACGGCTAACGCTGGAACTGAACATACGTAACCCTCCATCGCTGGCATGTCTTGATTACTTCCAGTTAATCGGCTCAGTTTATAGATTAAAGATGCTCTCGTAGAACTTTTTTTCTCCAAAGCTATATCTGAAAGTGGAGTTGGGATCTGTCCTCCTCATGTCATATTTAACATATTATTTAATTGCATAACATACAATAATACGTCTCATGTAATAGAGATCTTTCAGGCCTCCGAATGTTTGATTAAACTTCCCAGTGAATCTTCTAGTTACATTCCAAGTCCCCGAGCTCTCAATGGGAAAGGTAAATTTTATTGGAACTATTAAATTATTCCACAGAGAATATGCAGATATGCAGTATATAATATTATATAATGCAATCCACACTCTTTTAGCTCTGTTTTAAGTATGTCCACTGCACACCCCACAAGGTGGTATAACAACTGTACTAGGAGACTCTTAAGAAAATACCCTGTGGGTATTTGGGTGCTGTTTATCAAGGTGAAGATGCATTGCTCCAACAGACTGGAATGCCGGTTATGCACCTGTTAGTGCTTTTGTCTGGTACCTATTTAGTAGTCTGGTAGCACTTTACTGAGAGCACTACTTTTCTAGTTATTTTGATGAACATCCTAATAATTTATTACCCAAACATTATCAAAGCATTCCACAATTCTTTCATTGCTGTTCTTTCTCTTTTATCCACTGATGCCCTTTCTTTCCCTTTTGCCTCAGTATTAACAGTAATGTTATTAACAAGTTGTGTTCTTTGTCAGGCTGACATGACTTTAAAGTGAGAAAACTTAAAAACTATGTATCGGATAGCATTCTCTCAAGTACATTTATTTTCAAACCAATTTATTAGGATATTTTTGCTCCTTGCTTATTTGGTACTGCTACATGTAATTTTTATTAAGGACTATTTATATAGCACTGCAAGATATATGGTGATATTTAAGTTCGTGTTATGTATTTGCTAATTTACTGACATTTATAAAATAAACCCCTTAAAGAATCTGTTTGTCTATCATTTGTCCTCCAGAAGGTGTTAGGTCTTGTCTTCAATACCTTGCTGCTGCAGTGCATGGAATAAGAGGAGTGTATTTTTCACACCATCTAACTTCAGGTGCCTACATGAGAAAACTAATTTCTGTAAGCTTCCTATGTGCTGAATAGTGAGAGGTAAGCCTCTTCAAAGCAGCAAAGTCAAAGATGCTCTGAATCTACTCTTCAGTGGGGCATCTCTCTCTACCTGAACTGTATTGCCAGTCCAAGTTAGGTGGCATAGCTATCCCCATCTGCTTATGCTGACAATTTAATAAAGGTAAATAGATAAAAGAGATAATGGGGAATTTGTTATTCTTTAAATTAATAGAATTAAATTCTGGTTATATTGCAAATCTTCTAGTAAGGAAGGCAGATTAATTTCTGTTACTTTGGTAAGACTCATACCGTAAATGGACATGACTGTCTTCTACCCCCTGTAATAGTGTTTCCTTCAGCAAAAATTGATGGCTCTACTACTAGGTTTAGAAGATATTCTTCTGGCTGTGCAACCTCACACTTCCCATATTTGACACAAACTCTTACATTATCTGAGTAGTAGGAACTCAGTGCCTACCAGCACTGCATCAACCTGTTTGAGTCTGTAAACTGTTTGTTCTATGTTTGTTGCAGTAGAGTTTGCAATTTAAAACGTATGTAGTCACGTTAAACAAGGCAATATCAAAGAAATGTGTCTTGTACATAGAGTAAAAGGTGGTGTGATGTCTGTTGTTTCTAGGGAACTTCATTTCACAGTTGTATCTCCCACTCACAGCAGATTTTGTGGAGGGTCCTACTGTGTCAAAGGAATAGTTATCATCAGTTGTCTCCGTCTCGGGACTGTGGATAGCCTAAATTCCAAGCTACCCCAGATTCGGGTCAAAGAGCAAGGCAAGGACCAATACTGCAGATTTCCCTTGATACTCTGAAGAGTGCCATTGTAGAGTACAGCAGAACGATCTGATGTGCACATGCCCATGTGGCTGAGATGCACTGCAGTGTTCTGTATTACTTGGAGTTACCTTAATGCCAAAGGCTGTGTGCCCAAGTTATTCTGCATTACTAGATTCCACCCAAGAGGTGACGAAAGCATGAATAACAGAGGCCAGGTCATTCCCTGCCAGGGTGGAATGGAGTCTCCAAGCCAAAAAGAGTTGACAGCATTATTCACGGATACTCCAGCTGAGAGTCAGCAAGGCATCCAAGAGGTAAGAAATTTGATTTCTTAGCCTAGAACATTCTTTCTTTGGCTTTAGAAAAAGTTTAATTGATTTAACCAAAAGTCAGTATACAGGCAACTGGATGGAGACCTGTTTGCGAAACCAGTATTATTCTGAAACATTTCTCACAATTCATTGTAACATATATTACATGTAGCTAAGAAAGACCAAGATGAGCACCCCTGGGATCTAGAGTCCCTTAAGCTGTTCCTTTTTTTTCTGGTTCTCTTGGAGCCAAAGATTCCCTAGATTTTCCTGTTCCTTAACTTTTCGTAAAAATGGGTAAAACACATGGCAGTAGTGACCTTTCAAAAAAAGATGCAACGATCAGGGGGCCTTTTCTGGAGGGATACAAGCACAAGGAGACGTCACTCCTCTTCACTCAAGAGTAGGCATCTTCTAGGGGGGTTAAGGCACTCTTCCAGTCTCTGCGCTCAAGAGCAGCTTGTCTTAAATGAGGCAGAGACTAATCAGGATGCATTGCTTTGTTGAATTTTGAATTTTACCCTAATTCCATCCTTTCTATAGAAAATCTATCATGAGAACCTAAATTCTCTTTGAGGAGAGGGACTTGTAATTGTCCTTTCATCATAAAGACGCTAGCACCCTGTTACATACAGTTATCACCCCGCAAATAAGAGTTTCACAGAGGTTATACACCCTGCTATAGCTAAGAGATATTCTCCTTTCCTTTCAGTGATAAGACTTCGTTTCTCAACTAAAAGGTCTCAAGTTACATTGCTGAAGTTGCAGGTGTGCAATTTATCTGTCAGCCAGAGTGTCTTTATTTTGCAGTCATACAGTCATAACTAGAAGTGGTTTTTACTAAACATTTTCTAAAGCGTTGGGTTTTTTATTCCAAGATCATTCAAATTAAAGAACCATCATCTCAAAACAGAAGAACCACAATAAGCTTGTAAATAGGTGAAAAGAAGTAGAGAAGGTTTGTATCGGTCTGGATACTTGCTTTTTCAGTGAGTGAAGAGTACAATTTTAGAGTTTGTAACTGAATCTTCTTATCTACTAAAGATGGCGTATGTGCAAGTTTTCGTCTAATCTATATGATATCCTCTTTGCACAATTATATTTCATTTCAGCAGGTATGTGTGAAACTTGTTGCGTAAGTATCACTGAGATTTTGCAACTAACAGCACTTCATAAATTAGGCTTCTGTTATTATCCTAGTCTTAGTTGCATCTTAATTATTAGAGTGAAAATAAAGAGCACTCTTTTATGAGCCTTCATATTTTCTGTTTACAAGGATTTTACTAATGTCTAATAAATTTAATGACCTCTAATAACAAGAGGAAGTGAAACCCTACTTAGCAAATTCATAGCTTTTCAATGTATCTTGTGGCTTTATGGCACTTCAAACTGTAGGAATGTAAAAGCTGTTTAAGGAGCTGTTGCTGGGTTCAACTAGCTGCAGAAACTGTTAAGTTGTTTTTGCTTCTCTTTTATTGCTTAACCTCTGGGGCCTAACTCTGGGCTACCTGATAAAGCAGTCGTTCAGGAACTTTAAACCGTACAAGCTTTGACTTGATAGACATAGAACAAGGTCTTGTATTAAACATAAATTTTAAAAACATAATTTCAAATCTGGAAATTGATTGTGGCTTGACCTACTTATTTTGAAGAGCTCACTGTTCCTTACTTTCTTTGCTTTGCTGATATTATTAGATCTATTGTTCTTTTACCAGAACGCCCAGCTGAGAGAAGAAAAATCAATGTAGTGCAAAGCTTGTTGGGCAACAGCACTTTCATTAGAGTCAGGGCCACAATTAACTAACTAAGACTAAGTTATTACATTTCCACTTATAAAGGTTACAAACGCTTGTATTATGCAGCTTCTGGTATTCTCAGAGGGCCAGAATCAAACATGCATGAAGCAAGCTGGGAACAGAGCAGTCTTTTAAAAAAATTCCATATTACACACTAATATTCCATATTACACACTAATTTAGTACATGCCAATATGGGAATTATAAATCATGCAGAATTTCTTTCCAATGCTGATTTTTAAACAAAGTGTATGTCCAAAGTAACACTTCTCAGGATTTTTTTATTTATCTGCATACCCTTAGGTTCACTCATTTCAACCACCTTTTGGGCATACTGATCTCTCAGCTGCCCATTGCGGTGTGCATTTGGCACTTGCCCATGTGGTACAGAGCGGCATGCAAAGGGATCTCTGAGGATGCATCCCTTCTAGACACAGTAGCCTGAGCTAGCTCATCTTGGATTGAGGATGCTCAGAGGTCTGTAGTTCAAACACACATCTGCCCAGCTAATGGGGTCAGAACATCTTCTTCCAATAATGGATTGGTTCTCTCTCGGGTAAAGTGCCTCTAAGAGAAATTGAGAGGAGATCCATCCTTAAATAAGATTTGATGCAGCCCAGGAGAATGACAATTACAGCTTTTACTAACACTATTCCTAAGGCAAAGTCATGCTTTGTAGGAAACAGGATGATGGAGTACTCAGGGAGCTTTTTTAGTGTAGTGTCTAGTAGATAGGTCCATGCTACGGAAAAATTCTGTGAGGGAGAATATGAAGCTCACATAAGTGGCTCTTCTGTTGGAGACGGTGAGAAGTGTCCCTGTGTGGGTCACCTTGGTAAAGTCTGAGTTATTTTCTTCTTGTGCAGCTGGTGATGGCAACAGATATTTTTATCCAGCAGGTGAAAAACACAAGAGCCACCCCAGGGGTTAAAGTTCAGGGAGGCAGCCAAGATGTACAGTAAAAGAGGCGCTCAGAAGGGGCTGCCAAAATCAAGTTAGGACTGCAACTAGAATTCACACCTGAGCGGTCCTTTACTGGGGCTTAGCATGTCCCATGGTGTAAGTCTCAGCAGGGGGGCCGGGGTAGGGCTGGGCCCAGGTGGTTGTAGTGGAGACGGTGGGCTCCATCTCCACCTGAACTTTATCACTGTCACACTCATAGGTATTATTTCCCCCTGTGCTGTTGCATGGACCATGCACATGGTAGAAGCAAAGCTGCCTCACAACTCACCAGCGCAGGGAGAACACCATTCCTGGGCAATAGCCCTCAGTGGCAGGGAAGGGAGACCCCATCAGCTAGAGAGCACCAGAGCCCACGTATATCTGAGCAAAAGCAGGGTTGGATTGCTTGCCCCTCTGAGGTTACTGATTCCCAGAAAGTCCAAGGCATCCTGGAATTTTCACCCACTGTTCTTGAATTCAAAGCCTGATTTCCATGGCAGGTCAGTGGCTGAAATATAAATTGGAGATGTGGGCAGTAGCTGAGAACTTGCCTGTCTCTGGCCACCCAGTTCTCAGTTTTGTAATCCCACAGCCTTCTGCACATGCCGGTTTTCCATGCAAGATGTAACAGTAGGCTCTCCAGCCATCGCTCCTAGCTTAACTGACATCAGTCAACCATTTTGGATACCCAGGAGACTTGCATTAATACTCCTGGCGCAGACTCCTACATTAGCACTCGTTTGTCAGAAGATCAAGTTGCATGGTGGCCCCACAGACTCTTCAGAAACGTGGCCGCAGCCCTGTTGCTCTTGCTTCCCTGCTGTCACCCCGTGTGGGAGATGGCACTGTCCTCCCTTTTACCCTCTTTGTCTCTCTGCCTGTTTTTGCATAGGAACCTGCACTCACTGCTGGCCTCTGCTACATGGTGAGGGTCCCTTTCCTTGAAGAAACGTAAGTCAGCTGTGTGCTCTTTGGGCTTACTGTGACAGCGCTCTTTTGAGATTGCTGATTAGACTCACCTCTCTCCTCCACTCGCGTCCTGCAGTCTGGCTTGCCTCTAAACGTACTCTGTGTAATACCTACTGACTTCAGGTACGTCGGTGTCCTCTCCTGTTTTCCCCCTGGTTGAGCGTTTCCTTAACCTAAAGCACAGCGCGCGGTTACGGCAGCAGCAGAGCGGTGGGTGCGGTGCCGAGCCGGAGGCTGCCGGGCAGGCGGACAGGCAGCAGCGCTCGGGGCGTTGTTGCTGGCACGTTCCCTTTACCTCGGGAATAGGTATGAAAAGACATCTCAACGTCAGGGCTGTCTTTGTGAAATGATTTGACACAACGTGGCATGTTGAACTGTAGATAATGTTTTAGGACGCTTTTTCCTCTTTGAGAGCAAACATGTAGCTCCTTATTAATGGCTAACGAACGGGAAGAGAAAAATATCTCTGATTACACGTGCAAAAGTTTGCATTCTGTAGCCAAGGAAGGGCTTAAATGTACAGGGATCTAACGTGGGCACAAAATGGTTACAAAGAGCTGCATAAACAGATGAATGTGTATGTGGCTCTTTACCCCCTCTGAACCCCAAAACAAAACAAAAAGGGGCTGATTTGAAAACAGCTACAGGCTGGGATTTTGACATACCTCTAGAGTACCTGCCCTGCCTCTGCTAGTCTGCCACTGCCTCTGCTGTTTGTGTTTAGTAGTTCTATAACGTAAATCCTCTATTCCCTTCAGTATTGCTGGGGGTAAACAGTACTGAAGCAATAGTGTTTTCTTACCCAAGGCAACCCTCTGACTTTCCCCAGTAACCACCTGAGCAGTGTACGGTAATTACTGAAACGGCCATGTCATTCCTTCTTAATTCTTATTTACTGTACATCCCTTTCAGAGCCTCATGCGGTAAAAGATAAAAGAATACAGGCTCCTGTAGTGTAAATATATCCCAGTGTTAAGGAGTAATGAAAATACATTTCCTGAAATGTACTGCAGTATTATCTATTATTTAGAAACACTGTACATTGTTATTTTACAGAGAAGTAAAATATGTAAAAACATTTCTGTACAGTTCTTTTCTGAAGCTAACAGACGCTTTTTCGCCTTTTTTTTAAAGCAACCATTTAATAAAGTCTGACACTTAGCAATGTTTTGAAATAATTTTTGCTGCTCTGCCAGCAGTTGGCTTTGCTGTGAATCTCTAAAGACAAATCCATCTACAGTGAATCTAGCAAAATTCAGCTCCGCGTTGTATGTCAGGGTTGAGGACTACTTGTCAGCTCTGGCACTGTCAGATTTTATCTTTAAATATGACAGGCAATTTGTTCAGGGAGCACTTCTGAATGACAAGATATAGTGGTGTTGTAAAACATGGCACCTGTGTGGTATGCCCTGCCTTTGTGGACATCAGAGGCTATTGTTTCCTTTGCTAATACACAGCCACAGTCACACAATAAGGTGTGTAAAATGTTCACAGAAACCTTTTAAATAGAGTAGCAGGAAAGTAGATACCCTCTGGTCATTTAAGTCAGGCCATTTATCATTTTATCTTATAAAACACAACAGTCGCTAAAATATGATGTAAAGAGAAAACGAAATGCTCTGCTGAGCAACGCTGGCGCAAGCCGAGGGTTTGAACCAAGCTGTAATAAAAGGGTTTTATCTTTAAAGTGCCATGCAACAGAAAAATTAGGATTTTAACTCCTTCACAATCAGACAGGTAGCAAGAGCCATTCAGAGGGCTGTTGTTGGCATATGGGATGAATAAGGTCCCACTGATATATCCACTGTTGCTGCAGTGGGGCTTCCTGGAATGGGGCAGTAAGAGCAGATGATGAAACAGTAATACACCTAATGTGTTTGGTTTAAAAATAAATAAATAGAGGGTCATAGGGGATAACGTTCTTGGGATATAAACCAGATCAAACTAGCAAAATTAAACTGGAGACATACTGTGGGTACGCCACTGCTGGAGTCAACGGAGGGTTTTTCCACACTGCAAGAGCCATGTTTTCATGGGAGTGGTAAGTAGTCTTCTTCAGAACATGAGTGTAAAACTGAGTAAATCCAGAAAAATCTGATACTACGAAGACACTGTATGCAAGCATATCCCAGTATGTCTGTTCTTGAGCAATGCTAATGCTCTTGCCCTGCTGACAGCGAGTGGTGGCCGTATTCTGGAGGGAGTGGGAGGGGGCCAACAAATTCTTTTAAAAGAAAAAAAAATCCCTTTAGACTCTGGTTTTGGTATGTTTCTGTTACCTAAGAAGTGACCAAGGTATTGTTGACTGAATGCCTTCTGCAAGTGCATGCCAGCAAGGACTATGCCGTGCCTGTCCAGCGGAGCTGCCGTCCTGCTTGTAGCCTTTGCATACATGAAGGCTGTGAACCCCTTCCTGAACCCATCCCATTAAAACCTGTACTACTGCCAATACCCCTTGCTGCCCTTGTTTATCTACAGACAAGTGAAACCGCTTTAAAGGCGGGGGGAGAAGATAGAGGTCTGCTCTTACAGATGAAAGAACATACTTAATCTATGATGTGCATTTCAGTTGCCCTTAGTGGTGCAGGCAGGGACTAAGGCTCTAGTAGATCTGTGACATGGGAAGTCTGGATTAAGGCCATTCTGTGTAGATTTTCTAAATCCAAGAACAAGGAAAGTATCAAAAGATAGGGTTTTGATTTGCAGTAACACTGTGATCAAATCATATTAGTGTCCTATTGTCAGTTGGAAGCCATGCAATATTTGGTATTTTACTTAAAGTCTCAAGTCCTGGAAATTAGTGATTCTGTAAGAACGTTGTTTTAGCTTTCATATAAGAAGCAAATATCTAGACTTTCTGTTTACAGCTGAATGGAATAGAAGTGAACTCGGCAAACTCAAACACTAGGTGGCAAATACAGAGATCCCAATTAAAAATGTGTAGTAGTTACAAAATTACAATCTCCATTGTTGCAGCCTGCCCCATTAATAGCATTTAGTGCTGGTAGTACTGGGTGTGCATGTAGCTTTAGCGTGGCAGCTTGAACAAAAATAGATGTAATACAAGCTGATGGGTGATAGGATGGGATCAGTGGTTAAAAAGATGCAGCATATGTGCAATTGGACCCCTCACTGGAAGGATTCAGCATAGTTTAAATATACTTTCATGTTTCTTATTATGAATAGAAACTGTCTTCTCACCTAGGTGTAACTACTTTAAAGGAAATTCTGCAGATGAAGAAGAGAGGTAGCCTGTGCTATTTCCTTAGTGAGAGACAAAACTATTTGTCATGTTCACTCCTAGTATAATTTCCCCATCTTCAGCAGAAGATATGATCCATTTGTTTTTAAAATAGCATAATTGTGTTCAGATATTTGTGAATTCCTCTCAGATATTTTTATCTGTTTCTTTTTTACATACAAGGTTGCCATAATTTTAGAACCACCAGGAAACTGTACATTCATCTTATCTAAGCAAAGATCTTTTGACAATTAGGTCCGTATTCTAAGATGGTTTCCATAACAAATGAAAAGCAATAAGCAGCTCCAGAGGGTTAATCATTCCACCTGTTTTTGGTATTTATTTCAGGGTAGGATGAACCGTCTCTGAAGAAGCCTATCTCTTCCCATTGACTCTAGGGAGAGCTAAGGTAACTTGCTTGTCTAACTTTCAGGTAGCTAAATTTGGCCGAGGAAAGTCATCTTTAGTCATCCAAGTCCCTTGACTTTCTCCCAGACATAGAAACCTAATAGATCACAAAGGTGTTTTTGAAGAATGTTTGCCTTCTCTGTGTTCACAAGCACTTGACCATCTGTGGTATGTTAACTCATAATGGAATCTAATTCAAAGGGCTTTTAAAAACAAGGAGAAAGATTTTATTGTAACTAACAGTGATGGATGATTGGTATGGTCACACAGAGCAACATAAATCTTTGTGCCATGCCCTATGCTAAAAAGCAGACAAACTCAATAGCTCAGGGAACTCATGTACTTAAGCATAGGAAAGTCATACAGGGAAAGGTTTGCAGACCTTACGTCCATTAGGAGGGCAGATAAACACCCAGTGAAGTAATTTTGCCTGCCCATCACCGAATAACGTACTCTGAAATGAGGTGCTGCACTGCAGTTCCACCCTCCGCAAGCAAGTGGCCTTGCCAGCGCTTTTAGAGAGAATGTAATCGGAGAGAAGAAAACCCCTCAGACGTTAATGAGGAAACTACATACATCAAAATTAACTGCCCCAAATAACAGAAGCAGCTGTGTGCAATTATCAGTTATCTACCTGCTGATTTTCGTTAGGAATTAGGTAGAAAATACTTAATATATCTTTCAAATGTTATGTATTCACTGGGGTCTAGGTTGTGCAGTCGTATAAAAAGCATTGGGATTAAGGAGCAGGAAGGACTTTTTTTTAAAGGTGAAAATTGAAAATCTGGGATAGAAGTGAACCGATAAGCAGTGAAAGAAGACATAGGCTCATCTCACAAACTGTGCACCAGTGGTCAGTGTCTCATCTTTTGCTGTTATAGCGGTTTCTCCTCTAAAATACTGTAATTTGAATATTTCTGTTACAGGGAAACTGAGGTGGGCCAGCTAGGAAGGAGTAGTTCATCGTATTATGCACTCTACAAATGTAATGTGCTGGTGAGCATGCTTTACTAGTTCCTTCTACAGATAGTCCACAGATATCATTTAATGCTATCTGCAGTAAAAGTATTTCAGGTGGTTTTAGTGAAAATAGTAGTTTTTTGCTTTAGTGGGCTCCATGAGTCCTCAATTTGCCTTGTGTAAGCCATGAAGGTGGTTATCATATAAACGTGGGCTTATATAGGAATCAAAATAATGTCCTCAAATACACAGGAATGGCTTCCTTTGGCAGGGGAAAATTGCAATTCATTGATGTACAAGCTGCCACCCCCCCAGGCCTGAAACGTGAAGGGCATGGTTATCCACAGCTATAGTGAGTCTGAGATGACAGGAACTGGAAGCAAATATGCACAAGCTCCGTTTACTTTCCCAGCTGCCCAGGAGGAAGCCTTGAGTCTGTGCAATGGAGTGAGCTGGAAACGTGATGGGAAGGAACTCAAAGAGGCTGGAAGAAGCCTGTCAACATGCTTGAAGGCAGAGAGGTAGGCGGGAGTATTCCACCACAGTTCTGAGTTTACTATGGTGTTTTGCAGAAAGTAGTGCTTTTAGTAGAGTAAATAAGTTAACACTTTCTGTGATTAATAGAGGAATCAAATTCAGGCATGGAAATTTTTCAGCATGACTGTTCCATCTGTAGGAATGAGGCTTTGGTGGACCAAGCTTGGCTTTGGAAGACAGGCTCTGTTGCTTGCTCTGATGCTTTTTAACTCTTTCTCCTAAATGGGGAGAAGCTTCTAAGCATGCATTTTCATCATGTGTCCATCTCTGAGTTGTCCTAAAGACTTTTGAATTTATGGCCAGCTTTAATCAAATATGAAATAGAAATTCAAGTCTCAAAAATGAAAGTTCCGAGATTTTTGTGAAGTTTGGAATGTGGCAAAAGAAGAGCGATATATAGCAGTGTCTCTTCCGAGCAGGAACCAGCAGAACATGACCATCACTGTCCCTTTGCAGCAGCCAGCTGGTCAGTCAATCACAGCAAGGTCTGTGTCCTGGGTAGAGGAAACACTAAACAACATGGAGAGAGTGAGGCTATTGTGGTGAGGGAATAGGGGCAGGATTTGGGTGACAAAGAATTTGAATCCATGGGAAATTGGCTTCATTAGTTCTGCTGCTCACAAAACAACTTCTTTCTGGTAACCCTGGGAAAACCACAACTCTCTCTATTTTACACTTACAAATCAAGGGTGATGTTATTTAAAGTGCTTTGGCTATATAAAAGCTAACATTTTTCAAGCTTCCAAGGATTATCCACAATGGACACACATTCTTAACTCATGTTTGCTTGTAATCGTCGGTGTGACACTTTGAGTAGAATCGGGCTAGGTATTGAGCTTTTCGGCCTCAAACCAGCAAAGCACTTGGGCACATATTTAGATTTAAGTTGCATGAGTTTCCCAGTTGAGAAAACGTGTAAGTGCTTTGCTGGATCAGGGCTGGTGCTTTGCACTTCAGTTTTCTAACATTTTGAGCAGAGGTTATTTCGGAAGAAGAAATCATTTAACCCGGTTTCCTAAAGAAGTATGATATTTGCAGTTGTGCTATATGCTCATGCATATATGTGTGTTAGTTCTGTACCCTAATCAGCCAAGGACCTATTTAAACCAAATTCAATTGAAGGAGAGGGTAAGTTTCTGCAGGTTTCGTGAAACTAGAAAAGAGGCATTATTTTAATACCAGTAAGGAAAAGGCTGTTTTGAGAACTCAGTCCTACTAGAAATCAGCTAACCTGCACAGGTGTTAAATTATGAGACAGAGCTCCATAGCAAGTAAAAATTCAGGGGTCCTATGGCTCAAGGGAGCTACCTGTGGTTTTTTACTGTGATAAAGCTTTAAAAGCAAACACCATATTCAGAACAATTGTTCAGAATTTTTAACCCAAAGTGGGGATCTTTTCCTTACTAAGGGACACACGTGGCAGGCTGCACGTTAATGCAGACCTTAGCATCATCCAGAAGCAACGCAAATGATCTCCGTGGCTGTGCAGATGTTAGGAAGTTCAGTTGCTGGCTGGCCACAGGCTCCCTCCCCTCTTCACCTCCCTAAACTCACAGAAGGGGAACAATGGAAAGAAACGTGGCCCAGACATACTACTCTGAGTCCTAGGATGAAGAACAAATAGCTTGTCAAATCACAGTATTATGTGAGATAATGTTTCTGTTATTCCTACAAAGAGCTGGCAATTACATTGCAGCTTTATTTTGTTTTGCTTTTCTTTAAAATCAACTGAATATCAATCTACAATCAATAAAGAAAGTTGCCGATAGGCAGTTCTGCCTTCAAATCTGCTTCATGGATCAGCTGCTGGTAATTTATACACAGTCAATAAGACACATTTCAAAAGTGAGTTTTTTCTCCCAAAAGGCAAAACTGCTCTAATTTACAGCTGGATATGAACTGGGCAAACAACATACACCTGGAGTAAATGTAATTTCTAATTTACAAGAAACTCCAGTGAAAGATTAGATCTGATCTATTCTCTATGCAAGTAATCTATGGATATTTATATTACGATAACTGGAGAGCATAAATTGCTTTTGTTTTTCCTTTTGGGTATCTTTTTCATTTGTTTGTTTAGCAAAACCTGCAGGGGAAACTAGAACAACTATAATTACAGTCACAGTTACAAGTTGTGGGGTCTGTAGATAATAAGCCACAAGGCATTTTTATTGTGCTTTTTTATTATTATTTAGTTAAAGAATGCTTTTTTCCCAAGACAATCCATCTCTATTTTGTAGGAAGGAGAATCAAAGCAATA
This sequence comes from Aptenodytes forsteri, assembly GCF_000699145.1. Classification (NCBI taxonomy): domain Eukaryota; kingdom Metazoa; phylum Chordata; class Aves; order Sphenisciformes; family Spheniscidae; genus Aptenodytes; species Aptenodytes forsteri. The sequence goes on from NW_008795037.1 coordinate 4,743,613, forward strand.
GCTGTCAAATATCAGTGAGATAGAAGATTTACAAATTAATCCCAGTGCTTGGCATTTCCACAAAGGTTGAAATCTATAATTGGTGCTAGAAACTGTAATTAACTTATTAGAAGCACTCAGGCAGCTAGGTGTGCAAAATGGCAGCAGGTGTGTAACATCATTAGAAATACTCTGTATCAAAAGCACCTCTGAGTTTTATCCCTTTAGTTTCATGCTACCAGCTGCCAATTTGATTGGTTAAGTAGTTTTGGGCCATGCAATACTCTTTCTTTTGGATTGATGTGTTTATTACTTTTTATGACAGGGGATCCCAAGGCAGATGTTCAATAAAGAAACAAGCTGCTACAGACCAGAGTAAAGAGATAGGTGGTGTAGATGCAGGAAATTGGGAAAGTTATCATATGCGCTAAGTTGTTATTGAAGATTTTGCTCCCAGCATTTGTAGCAGTTGTGTTATATGCTCTTCCACAGACAGTAATCTAACAGGGAATTATTGAAAGCCAAGTGCCAAGATTTCAAATTGCAGTATACGATCTGGAGCTGCTACTCAAACAGGGAGCCGGAGCTTTGAAATTATACAGACGTGGCCATGCCATTTTTAGGAGAACTCTGTGAGAACTGTTAGAGCTGCTTCGCTCGTGCAGAGCCTTTTCTCACTGAGACGCCCAGCTGAAGACCTGCTTTTCCTTTTCACCGTCTGCAATCATTTACATTAGCCCAAAGTGAGTGAAAATCATTACTGGGAAGGAATATAGTTCAGAATTTGGATAAAGGGTGAACAAATTATAGTTGTATAGATCTGATTTATGGATCGGTCAAAGCCAAATTCTGCTCTGTCTTCACCAGTAAAAGTGCAGGATCATCACATTTAAGTGAATGGGAACATACAGCTGGATACAGGGGGAAAACCAAGAAAAGAGACAGGTTTTTTAACTCCTGTAAGTGTTCACAGCTTGGTTTGTGTTTTGCTTAGTCTTAAAGGGGAGAGAAAATATGAATTTCATTGCTTTTAGAAAGTTTTGAACACTCCTGTAGGGAAAAAGCAAGTATTTTCTAGAGAGGCTTCTTGGCATAAACCAGCATTTCTGTTTAAGTGTTTTAAAAGGAAGCAATAGAATGTGATTGACATAAAAATCTCCTTTTTAATTGATTTAGTATATTTTGCTGGTTTTGTGACTTTAATTTAATGTATTACAACCAGATATGAGGAGAGCTAATAATTCATGACAGAGATTTTATTTGCTAATTAGATTTTTGTTAATGCCCCTAAAGCTTCTGCCCAGAAGCAGAAGCTGGCCAACAAATTTGAATTATATTGAAGGCAAACTGTTCTGCTCCATCCACATTCTTTGATCCACTGCTTTCCATCAGTTTCTTGGTGGCAAGTATTAGTGTCATCCCTGCAATAGTCTTCTTCCACCTGTGTTTTGAAGGGATGAGTATCTTGTTCTGCCTTTCACCACCTCTGAAATGCTTCCTGTCTTACCCCTGTAATCTCTCCTGACCTTTCTGAGGCTCAGCTGTTCAAACTCCACTGGGCACAAAGTGCTGCCCTGCCTTTCTCTTGCAAACAAGAAGGTGCGACTATGCCATCCCAAATCTTCCCGCTCCCGTGTGTGTTGACAGTCACTTGAAACCTCCCTTCTTTGGTTATAAGACTGTGGCAGACTTGTTCCAGCCTGCCTCATAGGCAGTGCCTTTTGTACCCTCTGCGTTTTCCTGCTTACTTGTAAATTTTGGCATGGGCTACAAGGGAGGGAAAGGAAATGTGTAATGGTCTCTTGCTGTCTGCGGGGGGAAATGCTGTTCAAATTCAAACAGTCCTGAGGGCTGCAGGACGTCTCGTGGCCTGAAATGGCAGATTTCATGGGTTGGAACAAGTATTCCAGGTCGCTTCCCAGCTCTTCCGTTCTCCTCTAAGTGGACAGCTACTGAAGCCTTGAGGGGGGGAAGAAAAAGCTCAAGAAGTTATCAGATTTAGGCTGATTATTAGACTATTTCTTGGACCAGGCTAACCAACAAATTATATATGCTCCTTAGAATTTCTGTTGATTGCAGTTCAATTAGCAGTAGACACTGAGACGGGTCAGCGAAGGCTAAGGCTGTGTCGAAACAATCAAGAGAAATGCCAAGGATGCGTTAAACACGTAAGGCAGAAAAGAAAGAGTTGTGACAACAAAGTTGTGTTAGAGCAAGGGGTGAACATAAAACTCGAGAGTACCTTCAGTAACGGGATATGTTTTGTCGGTGCATCCCAAAGCACAAAGAAAGACGGTTGGAAGAGACGATACAGACCTCAGGAGCTGAGGAGCAGAGGAACAGGGGAGAGAAGAATCATGCTAAAAAGCAATATAAGCAGTTGTGGGAAGTGACGTTTTTAAAACAAACCACTATGGTTGCCGTATTGTACAAACCTAATAAGACATAGTGAAAAATATTGGATTTATTTTTACAAGTTAAAAGTGACCTTGTTGGCCTTATGAATGGATTCACTTCTCGCAGTACCTCTTAAGGGCATTAGGGTTATGACTAACTCATAAAAATAAATCCAATATTTTCCCCTTGGCCATGTCATATCCAGTGTTGGAATTCAGCTGTGAGAACTGGTGGGGCTCCGACTTTCATTTAGTTTGACCTCCCATTATGAGAAGTACCTAGCTCTCAATCCTGGTGGGCTGCAGCATAATTCCAACAGCTGTCATATCACATACCAAGTGGAAATAGAGAAAAAATCCAAGAAAGCCTAGAAAATAGAGGGTTGTGCAACACAGTATGTAACTGAAAACAACATATGAAAGGAATAAAGTGTTTCAAATCCTGATAGGGTTTTTTCCTTCCCTGTTTTCCATTTGACCTGCATAATAGATCAAGGCAGGACTGTCAGTTTAGTCATACACTGTATATGGGGGGGGGGAAATCTAAGCTAATGACTTAGCTCATACAGTTGTTCATTTCTGTTGGAGTCAAATGAACTTTAAAAAATCCGGTCAAGAAAATAATGAGAGAACAAGTGGTTTAAAAATGTAGTTGAGTGCTTTAAAGGTACCTGTCTAGTATTTGTGGTAGCACCAGACCTCTGCTGAGCAATAACCTAGTCCAAAGCAGTAGGAAAAAATAGTAAAAGCTGTTTTCAGCACCCATGGATGTCTACAGCTACAAATCTGAAGCCTTGTTCCTGCACCTCATTGGGCTCTGTTGATCACTGAGGGCCTATATTGGATCTGTGCATACAGGTGACTTCAGTGTAAGGCAGACACACTGTAGTCACTGTCACGTGTGGATGAGGAAAGGTTCATCATAAGTGTATACCAGATGTGCTCTTTTTATAACCCATGTATTCTGCATATCTGCTCTGCCTGATAACCGTTCCCTTTCTAACAGGCTCAGATGAGTTCATCCTCCTTTTGGCTGAATAGCTTTTAAAGGTCCAGTACATGCATCTGGGCATGGTCCTGAGCGACCGGCTCCAGGTGGCCCTGCTTGAGAAGGGGGGTTGGACCAGATGACCTCCAGAGGCCCCTTCCAACCTCAACCATTCAGTGATACTATTATCTTAAATCCAAGCTGTAACAGCACAGACCTCTATATAGGCTAATTTACCCTGTCAAGAAATGTAAAGTGGGCAGAAAACCAGTCAATGACATAGGAGTGATGGTGTTATGAGGTTAACGAGAAGGTTTGCCAGTTACAATTAATTAGCCCAAGCTAAAATAGAAGCAGCATGAGATTAAAGATTTCCTGCATTGCGACTGTCCTTGCAGAGGTAAACCCTTAACTAGTGTAATTTGGGTCAAACACAAACTGCAATGCAAAGAACATCTAAATCCATTTATCTGTGTTTATCTGAAGCCAAGTTGGATTCCAGCCTTGGTTACTGCAAGGTTAATTTTGCCATTGTTCAGTGTTGCCCTTTGTCCCCACAAATTTTCTCCCAACAACTTGAGCAGCATGCTGAATTAAAACTGTAGAAAATCATGAATGACATGCATATGCTGTAGACATTTTTGAGGTTGCAGGGCTAACAGTAAATATTCACACTTAAAATATTGAATTTAGGTTTATATGCCATGGAAATGTTGAGTACCTTCTTTGCTTTGTTTCCTCTGCCTCTGCTTTTCCCATGATTCTTTTGTTACACTGAACAAGTTCCGTATCTGTAACATCCAGAAGTTGACGAGTTCTCATATTGCATTTCCTTATTTTCTCCAAAAAGTTTCAATGAGTATTATTTTACCTGCATCATTTTGGTGTCCAAAGTATTCCCATAGTCAGATCAATCATGGGAAAATTTTCATTCCCCAGAAACGTACAGGATGCAGAGATACGGGGTTCCCTAAGTCTGTGAGATTTCAGCCCTGCTCCGTGCTGCTCTGCTGTGCTCTGTGCAGCAGATGAACCGTTGACTTGCCTACGGAACAGCCCGTGCACCTTAATACTAACTTCACACCCCAGGCCAGTCAAATGCCATTCTCTGAGCATCACGGGGACTTCTGCAATAGCTACCACACGCTAGAAAGATGTGTTGGCAAGTAAGCCATAACCACAGATTTAGCTTTCCTTTATTAGACAGCTTTGTTGGGATTTAAAGGTGTTTTTTCCTAAACGTGACAAATAAGCCTGCTGAAGCAGCTAAGAACTTATTTATATAAACTGGCTCTGATGTTACCTTGTGTAAAATATGTTTAATTTTAACCAATGCATATTTGAGTTATAGTTTCCATAAATATTTGTGAATACATTATGATAAAATCTAAGACCTTGGCAACAGTTAAGAGATGAGAGTTTGAAGATAAAAATCAATATTGCCTGCAGTATCCCAAGAGATCATACTGCTAGTGAAGTTTAAATTAGCTTTGCCCTAAAATCTAAGACATTCCTGCAGCACACTTTAAAGCATCTTAAAGTGTGAAGGAGTTAAGCTAATTACTGTAGCATTTGAAGACAAGACATTTGTAAAATTAATGGGCTAAAGTCTGCAGTCTTTCATTCAGCAAAAATTCCTACTGCAACTGTGTATTTATTACGGAAGAGCTGCAGAACTTGGTCCCCTGCTCTTAAACAGTGGCATCTATCAAGAAAATAGGCCAAATACTGGGTTGGGTTTTTTCTGTGATTTCTGGTTACACAGTGAGAAGAGGGGGAAGTTGGACCATTTAGCTTCAAGCATCACTTGATGTTATCTTTCCACGATAGCAGGACCTCACCCCAATCCCCTGCAGAGATACGACCTTGCACCTCTCCCGCTGAGTAGATTTGGTCTCCTGACGTCTCTGGGTCCACAAGGCCAAGCCTACATGAGGAAGTCACGCGACCCCATCGGAGCAGTTCTGTAAAGCAAAACATGGGGTGCTAAAGACCCGAAGTCCACACCGTGGGTGTTTCAGGGAAGTCTATTTCAAATTAGGCCTGGTCTCCTGCCATACGCTGAGTGCTTGCCCGTGGCTGGAGAACATCAGGTTTAGTTTCACCTGAGAGGATCCCAGTTCACGCAGTGGCTCTCTGCTCCGTAGTGTAAAGCAAAGCACGGGAAGCGGTGGTGATTGGGAGATTCACCTCAAAAACGTGCTCCTCACCTGTACTAACACAGTAACGTAGATGCGTCCTGATAAACTAAGGATACCTGCAGTAGCTGTGACTCCCACTGGCACCAGGTAGTGTGGCTGCTCTGCAGCAATGCTCCTGGGGGTACAGGATCACCTACTTCAGAGTGCAGTGAAAGTAACGGGATCTCAGGCTCTGCTACTTTACCTTTCCGTGGGAATCTGTTGAGATGTGATGTCCGTATCCTGCATGGAAATGAGACCGGTAGAGCCCTTTGGAAGGGACATTGCTGCAAAGTTGCTCTGTCTCCCTGTGCACAGGAGAGGTGAACAGAACTAGCCGGTGTGAGGACAGGAATGACGTTTACCTGGGAGACACGAAGCCCTGCGTTTGGTTTAGGCGTGAGCTCTGTTCAGCAGCTTTGTTCTTTCTCAGTGTTCAGGTTCTCACACAGGGACATGACTACAGAATACAGATAAATAGGGAGGGATTCAGTTAACAGTTTCCCTTGTAAAGTGTTAGAAGGATGCAACCCTCTGTTAAAGTATTTATAGGGCAAAGCTCTGGTCCACTGCAATTCGTCGGCACTATTCACTGTAAGAAGCGCTGACCTCCGAGCTCAGGCTTAGGAAGGCAAGTTGTTTGCTATTCAGGTTGATCCCAGCCTGCTTCTCCTCTAAACCAGTCCAAGTCAGTAGAAGACCGAAACAACTTGTGTTGCCCCCTTAATGACAAGTAGCCTTGTTCCTTCCGGGCTGCAGGGACATTTCTTCCACATCTGTTTTTTAACTGAAGATTTTTACAAGGCATTCACAAATGTGAAAAAAAAATTAGCATATTATGTGAACATTTGCCCGGCTGCATCTTGCCAGGCTTTATTTTGGCTATGGAAGCTGCTGGCTGGAAAAGGGTCAGTGTAACTATAACGGACTTCTTGGTTCTTGTTGTTTGACTGAGAGACTCCAGACTTCGCTCACCTTAAAAAAAGCCTTGCTTTGGTTTCCTGACTGAGGTAGGACTCAATTACTGGAAATTAACAGTTGGTTTGAGATTGAGGGTGAGTGGCTGGGTGGGGGAGAGGATTGCTGCTTGAGAATTTACAGCACGGACTCTCTGTTGGAAAATGCTAAGGTATGTTTCACATTTTTATCTAAATATAATTGCATTACTGAGTGTTGGCCAGATGAAAAGAAACAGTGCACCAGATGCAATTTATACGCACACTCATATGTATATGTATTTCACTGCCTTTGATCTTCATAGAAAAATATTGTCCTTCCAGTAGATTCATTTTCAGATGAGTTTGCTGGTCTTTTTCCAATTCAAAGATGTAGTCAATAACTGAAGTTAGACTGGCAGAGATGGTACAGAAAATTGTTCAGATTCACAGGAGAAGTGTGTTTTTTACAGCTATCATCCAACGCAATTCCGTTTCACCGGATCAGTGACTGTTAATATTTAGTTTCTTCCTAACTGCTATTTGAGGAAGTTTTTTAAAATAAAATTTTCTAAGCGTTCCTTAGCCTTTTGCAATGTTCTTATAGTTCACTGCAATTTCCCAAGTAACAAGCCTTTATTATTGCAAAACCTACGTTAGAAATGCTTATGTAGTAGCTATACAGCTCATCAGCTTTTTGCAGGGCATCTTCTTTGCCTGCGTGCTTAGAAGTTTACTGATTTGAACCACATTCTGAATCTGTCCCCTGCCTTTAAATTCTTTTAGCGTTTCTTGATGCATCATTGACCTGTGAGTCTTTTACCTTTTTTATTGCAGCTGCTCAGTGTCTCAAGCACCTTTTTGGTGTGTAGTAAGAGCCTTCAAACTTCTTCCTTCAGATGCTTGTCTGGAAGCCGGTAATAGTAAAGGCTTGTGAGTTCCAAGCCCTGGCAGGCAGGACTTTGCTGTTCATCCCCAGCAGCTGCCCTTGCAGAGCAGGCTGGAGAGCTCACAGGCTCCTTGACAGACTCCAGAACGTCCTTTCTGAATTGTTCCTTCCTTAGGGCAATCTGAAGGAATATGCCTCAGATGACCACGTTCAAGCAAATCTCACCCCTGCGTTTCACTTCAGCCAATTTAAATCTCACACTTCACGCTGTAGCCAAAGCCATTAGCCCATGTCATCCTTCGCTGTAAGACAGATCTGCTCCTATCTCATTACAACATGCTTAGCTCTACCACAGGGTCCGATACACACATACGGAGCAATACTGAATTAAGGGTTGCACTTAAACCAGCAAGACTTGGGAAGTTTTGAAACTGTCTTTAATGTGACCTGTATGGTTTAAGTACTCGAGATGGCTCTCAACAGTTGATGTTTTTAATAGGCTCTGTGCTGTAGTAGTTTAGTACAATGGGAAATATGAAAAGGTGGCACTTCAGATCTGTAGTAATTACATGGATTTTGAGATATATGTATTCTCTTTGGACGACTGGCTCTATTGCAGCTTGGCTGCAACAAAAAACTAAAGACTTTTTCCTCTTACGTACATAAACAATGAAATCCCTAAATCTTCCTTGTCAGATGAAAGCCCAGGCATTCCATAATAATATTTTTCATGTGCCTTGCAGTAGGAATTATTTTGAGTGTTCAACTTTGCCTTAGTAGGTCAGAGATGCTATTCTTTTTATACAGATCTTTAATATAAGCAATATTCTCTTTCACCCCTGACTCATAATACAGCAGTTTTCCTTCAAAGCGTAAACTAAAGTGAAGCCACAAAAGGGTCATTAATGGACTTAGTAGAGTCAATACTGAGGGAATCATGTACTGCCTGTTTAATATTAAAAGCAAAGTCAATGGAAGTATGGCCTTAATATATGTGGGCTTTGTGAATACCAAAGAGACAGAGCAGAAAGTTTAAACTTAGGAGTGTGCAGAGAGATGAAACAGCTTGCTATGAAGCATAATGTTGGGGTTCATTCCTGAAAACCCAGGAAAATATACGCCTGCAGCTAAAGGTCAGAAACTATTAGTGAGGATTAGGGTGGTGTCATCCACTGTATTTCATATGTGGAATTCTAAAAAATTCTAATGGAAGGAAAAGATTTGTAATTCCAGAGCCACCGTTTAAACAGTAATATCCAAATCATTTGCTAATCTTTTCCTTCAAAGTAATGAATGGAAAGGCCAGAATGCCATAGCAAAATCCTCTACAGAACGTACTTTGCGAGAGAACTAATAAGACACACAGTATAACTTTATTCCACTTACAGTATGCGAGACTTTTAGAGGTCCAATTAAAAGAGACTTAAAATGCAATTAAAGTAGAAATCACTTGGCAACAAGGCATTAGCTATCTCTCCAATCAGCACTGCATTAGCAAGCCTTTAGCAAGAGATTTGCTGGTGGATAAAATCTTTTTGAAGCATAACAGTGGGGCTGAGCTAAAGCAACTGATAGGAGGTTAGAGTGAAGCTGGCTTCCAGGGAAGGGCCTGGGACTACCTGTTCTTCTTGCTGTGCTGAGATGTAAATGGTGGCAAGTGATGGGAAAGAAAAGCAGCTTCTGAGAGATGGCTGCACTGGAGAACAGAGGGCACAACCTGCGGGAGCTCTTTCACCCTTCTGATAAATGGTACTGCAGCAGGGAGCCCATCTGTTTCTACAACTGACCATCTTTTTAATACCAGTCTCTCTTTCCTTGGGAGGAGGCAGGCAGTATTGCCGTGACTCAGTTTTGTCTCAGTGGATTCCTCACCAGAGGTGCAGGGGAACAGGTAGGCACAGAAGTGCATCAATGCGCCGTGGGCCAGCACATGACTGGCTCTTATCCTTGAAGTGCCCCTTTGTATTGGGACAAGGTGATATTTCTGATACTATGTCAAGTTTCTGCATGTTGGAATCTGAGCCTGGGAGCCGTAAAATAGAAAATTCTGCAGAAGGGAAGAAGAGCTGCTTGTACTAAGCAAATGCCAATGGCAGAAGATTTTTTTTTTTAAGGAGCAAATCAATAAGTAGCAGGTTTGTGTGTGTAAATCCAGAAAAAAGAACTTTCTGTGAAATTCACTTTGTGAAGTTAAGAATTGCAGCCACAGAGCTGAGTTTAAGACCTGGAGGCAATGCTCCTTGCCTATGGGAGGGACTGCCTGCCCGGGGCCTTAGGCTAAATTATGTCTAATATTCTCATTAACATTAGGTGATGAATGCCACAAACACACCTATATCAATAGATGAGAAATGTCATTTTAAATATGTACGTGCTGCTGGGGCATTTAAAGATAAGATGTATGTGTGCATGGGTGCTTTTGGGTACTCTATCTGCATACAGAAACTTGTAGCCTGCCTTGTTCGGTCAGAGGTACTGCTCTGCTTGCGCAGCCCTGCGTCATACTTGTCTCCGCACAATGCAAGAATAGTTTTAATTGTCTGTAATGTATGGCAACGAGCCATGACAACAAACCGCTTCCAACTGTCTCATGCCAGAGCTGATCCCTGAACAGTTACAACTGACCATACTTCCTCCCCAGCACCGGGTCGTGGAATAGCAAACCCCGCCACTGCTGCTGCTGGTGAGCGGTGCCTGCGACAGGATTCGTATGAAGACAATCAAGCCATGAACTGAAAGGCTGAGTAATTGTTCTGTGTTACTTGCAAAAAGAAATCTGAAACAGTCAATCCCAGGATCCGTGCACCTCCTTTCTCCCTGTTAAGTAGCTGTTAGCCGCGTGCTACTACTAACAATTTGCAGAAATGAACGTTAATTTATTTATTTTTCCTTTTCCATTGCTGATTACGTTTCAGAAACAACTTGGGCATTTCTTAGCGAAATGGCTTCAGATTTGCATAATGACAACTGTGATGCTTTTTCAAATTTTAATAATGCATAGTTAGATTAATTTTTTTTTTTGTATGCAGGGAAATACCTTAAGAGAAGGCAAAGCAGAAGCTTGGCCATTTTATTTTAAGCCACATTGCATGGCCAATAAGGAATAATTAAATCATCCACACCTTATCTAAAATGAAAGAAAGGATGTTTACTATTGCCCGTCCCTCAATGCAGCAGAGTCCTGAAAGGCCACTTGTTTAACCAAAGTACTGCGGACCCCGAGCTGCGAAGCCTCACCATGAAGCGTGGGGCTGACATTCTGATTTAGAAGCATCACGTAAAATCTTAATCAGTGCAACCAAATTAGCAGAGGGAAGCTTTTACACCATGTTCATTGTTTACGCTTAGCATTTTTAATAAATTTTAAATGCTTTTACAGGTGTGGAAATAGGCTTATTACCAAGATAATTTTCTTAATCATAGACATCTTAGATTGAGATGTGACATTCACCATAGTTCCCTTGCTCTATCTCCATAGCTTTCTGAGAGCTATCTAGCTTTCCAACACTATCTCTGTGGTAGAAGTGGTCTCTCGACTGACGTATCTCCAAATAAGCCTTTGAATAGCTTTCCATATTGGCCTTGAAGTAATTCAGATGTCAAATTACCTCCCGCCAGACTTCCTGACTCCACCAGGCCCCTTGAATATGTTTTTTAAAGTATTTAGGGGGAAAATATTAAATTTTTCTAAGCTGGGTCAGGGTTCATAGCATTTGCTAATAAAGAGGCAGGCAAGGAAGATACTTACCTGGGGAAAGCTGTGAGCGTATTTTGTGCAACAGTTGCAGGTTAAGACAGCCTTTAGTTTGTGTTTCCGAGTTTGCATGCCTCCAGCTTTTGGCATCTTTGCATTTTTCTCCTGTTTTCCTTTCAAGACAAATAAGGAAACAATTTGAGTCTTTTACTTTCCTTTTAGTAGGAACATACTCCGCTTTTCATTTTGTGCTCTCTAAAATGCCCTTACAGCTGAAATGCACTGAGAAGCGTAGAGCACTTACTGTCCCTGTGAACGCCGGTAGGCTTCCGTCAACCATGGCGTGCTGCATGCTAGCAGCATTGCAGCTCTTTAGCAGTTGCTTTTCATAACGTTTGTGCGATGGAGCTAACCAGGAGAAATGATTCTTGCTGTTGCTTTGGTGTGCAGAGACAGCTTTGTCTCCCAAAGCTGCTGGATAATTGTTTGTTTAAAGATTGTCCTAATTACTGGTTTGCCTCTCTCACTAGACATTGTTATAAATTCCCTGTTAACGTTGTTCTGCCCAAAGGCCAGATGGTAAGATTGTAATATTGTACTGCCCAAGGGCCAAATTTTGACCTTCGGCAAAAAAATCCCTTTTATATTTTGGAGCACTTTGCAGTGGTGATGGAAAATGGCCTCTGCCTTTTTCTGTGGAGGATTAATGCAGTAGCTCCTCAGTTACTCCTGCTGGAAGGGCTCTTTGTAGAGTGGCTTTGGGTATCCACATCAGTTGAGTGACATGACATTAGTAGGGAACAGGAGCTAATTGGCCTCCTCCTGCTGTATTAAAAACTACCACCAGAGAAAGGTGCGTTGAAATAAAATTTTTTTCACACTGGTCCTTCTGGATGGCCTCGCTGTGGTCGGTTCCCTTCCAAATCCAGCACAGGCAGAGGGGTTTTCTGCTGAAGGACTTGATGGAAAGGAGGGCTTTCCTTCGTAATCACTTGGAAGTTGTCTCAAAATGCTCCGTCCTTTTGGGTTTTGTTGTTCTTATGCTGGAATAAGATGATGCAATGCTGTTCTCCAGCTCAGTGGTGTCACTGATGAAACCTTGCAAGTGGGCATGCAAGCCAGGGTGTAGAAAATGCAAATGAAATCCAACCCTGGTCTCATCTTTTCTGTGTTAAGTTCATGTCATTACAGATACTAGCAAATAAAACTTTGTCAAAAGCTTAAATATCTAGAATGAACCTTTTCCAGGAAGATGACAACAAGGTTGCCAGTTGATTAAATATTTCAAATCTAGAAAGAAGCTTAAAGCTCCAAATGTTTTCTCCCTGCAACCTGGGACTGAGCTATGCTACGCTCAGATGGAAGCTGCTGCCTATATTTTTAATAAAATGAAAATAAAAAAGTGCCTGCAGTGCATTTTCTTCAAGTAGTGCACTAAAAATGTGAAAGTGAAACAAAGGTACGTTGAGTTAATTGAGTGAAGTAGAGAATAAAAAAATACAACCTGTTTCTTTTAAAATCGCCCTGATTTTAATAATCTGCAGTGTAATTATACATGTGGAAGGAAATGTGTTCATTTGCTATCTACATTATTAAATGGGGTATCCCCTTAATCAGGCCCTCTATCTAGTTTGCCCTGTGTTTTTCTCTTCTACCGGTTGTTTCATGTGCCAGAACCACTTGAAAAAGTGGTTAGTTGCAGCTTATCACTATTAAGAACATGTTTGCTGCAAGCATGTGATATTTGTCAGGTGGTACAGAATCTGTTGCAGAACAATCAACCTAAAATGCCCACAAGTATTGTTTCCTTAAAACAATTTCTTAGCTTTAGCCTTATCTTACAATGTAGACTCAAGTAATCTGAAAGGTAAATAATCAAAGAAAAGTTATTACCCAAGACTGCTTACAGTGCTTTTAAATCCAAGTCTCTGCGCAATGTTAAAGATGCTGTAGTTAATTTTAGGAACAAGCATGTGACAATAGTTACACACTATCAAAAATGCTTAAATTCAATGATTATAATCAAAAAGTAATTATACACTGCATTCAAAAGAGACAGTTCAATGCGTCTCAGAGATCAGTTACAACCAAAATCTGTGAATAGAAGCAGTGAGCTTGTATGACTGTCACGCAAAGCCCTACCAAATTACTATTCACTTCGATTAACTTTCAGTGACCGTGTCTATAGGCTGCTTGGTTAATGGTTTTCTGTCAATACTGTAAAAATGCTAACCTGTCTTTACATCTAATCAATTTTGAAATGGCTCTTTACATAAATGGTCTATTCCTTTTCTTCATTAAAAAAGCAATCAAATAGGATTGAACTGAACAAGCAGTTGTAAAAAAATACAATAATTAATTTTGAGTCTGTGTATTTTGAAGTAGTTGTCCTTGAGTATTTTCTTCATCACCATTTTTTAAAGGGCAATGAAAATCAATGTTTCACTTTACTATCATCCATCTTTATATAGTAATAAATTAAGTGGAAAGTATTGATATTTTTGACTGAGCTTTTAAAATTTACATACTAATGACAATTGTACCCTTGTGACTTTTGATTTCTGTTGCTGTTTACTGACACTGACTAGAGGGAAATTTCAGTCATCTGGGGACCATTTTTCCTCTGAAGGAATAAGATGGTGTCATCTCTCTGGTAATACTATGCTTGAGATCTTAGCCGTAGTATCTCTTGCTGGACTTCTTTTCAAAAAACAGCTTAGGAGGTGAAAATGGTTGAAACGCTTATCGTGTCACTCTGTCTTTGTGAGCTCCAGCTAGAGCGATATACATTGAAAACACAGCTAACGGACCCGCAGGAAAACCAGTGAGTGCGGTGGGTAACCGCAAATAAAAACGCTGTTGACAAAGTAGCCATGCCTTAGTGTGCCCTCAGTAACGCTGCTGGCCTTGGGAGGAACAGGATCACACCCTGGCGTGTATTTGGCAGGGGGATGGGTGAATATGAAGCTAGGACCGTCAATCCAATCTTATCCTTTCTGGCTCTTTTTCCTATGTATGCTAGTCTCATAAGCAATGTCTGGATTGCATGACAGCTAAAAAACCCTAAATCCAATGCATAAAGGAAGGAAGCCTTCATGGATTCTATGATCCTTTTAAAATATATTATTTAGAATATAGGCCACTATTACAGCAGGAAGTTGAGGGGTTATTTTTAGCGGTGTGTGAATACTTGAAAAAATTATTTGTGAGTGTTATTTCAAATGAAAGCTGCAAATGACTTTGACGGTATTTGCTCCACCTTTGTTCCTTTCCTGGGAACATTATGAGCCCTTTTCTGTGCACGAAAACATGTGTGGAAAGAACTCGTGTGATTATAAATTACTGGTGCCAAAAATAGATGGTCGTCTTGCGCGTTCTTTGCTGGCATGAGAATCGGCTAACCCGATACAGCAGGGAGAGAGGGAAAACGCCACGTGACTTAGGTGAGGAAGTGCTGAGCACAAGTAGTTGATTGCACAAAGAACATAAATTCAAAGTAATAGTTGTGGTAAAAAACCTGCCAGTAAAGCACTGGCAGCAGTTTGCTGACATGACCCATTTGCTGAGTAATTCTAAACAGCGAATAGATACACAAGCTCGCTCTCTGTTTGCAGATAATTTGCAAACAAGAAAAAGGAGTTAGTTACATTTGTTGAATAACTTGTTCATTGCAGATATCTCAGTAATAGTTACTTTCTATTGTTTATCCTCTACAAAATAAATTCTTATAACATTTCTTCCGCTTTCCGCATGATTTGTTTAGGCAGGCAATATTTATTTTCACTTTTGAACACCTTCTTATTAACATGATGAGTATCAGTGCTTAGTTTATTGACTACTAATGTCCATTACTGTGTTAGCTCTCCCATTTAATAACACACAGGTGGAAAACAAACTACTTCGCACTGAGCGATAAAACCAAATATTGACAGGGCAGCCTTGTTGGATTTTCTGCGTGCAGCAATATGTAAGTAGGTGAGTTCATGTAAGAATGTGTCAATACTGTACTGGAATATGTTAAGTGAGTGCAAAAGTTAATGACAAATAGTATGCCAAAGGCCAGATTCTGAAATGCTTTACAGTGCATCTTATTCAAAAAATCAGTCTTACTGAAGTAAAAGGCTTTCCTGTGAGTAACTTGGCAAGGGTTCATAATTTGGGTTCGAAGGGGTCTCAGGACTCTCAGGAGGTCTCTTGCGCAACCTCCTGCTGAAAGCAGTCAGCTGTGGGCTTTGAAGAGGTTGTTCAGGGCTTTTTCTTGTCAGGTCTTCAAAACCTCCAAGGATGGAGACTGTACAACCTCTCTGGGCAACCTGTGCCCCTGCTTGGCTGGCCTCAGGGAGAAGTTTCTTCTGTTCTCCAGTCCGTACCTCTCTTGTGTCACCTTTTGCCCATTGCGTGTCATCCTTCCACCACGTACCCCTGCAGAGCCTGGCTCCGTCTCCTCGCTAACCCTCTCGCAGGTTCTGGGGGCTGCTGTCAGGTCCCCCGAAGCCTTCTCTCCCTCAGGCCGGACAAGTGCTGCTCCCTGAGCCTGTCCTCACAGAGCAAGTGCTCCAGCCCCAACCATCTTGCGGGCCCTCCGCTCTAGTCTGTCCGGGCGCGGGCAGTCTGCCGCGGCAGGAGCAGGGACCTGCTGCCCCTGCTCCTTTGGGGATGTGTCAAGCACCGAAGGCGCCCACTGAGCCCTTCCCATAGCAGCAGCACTCTGGGCAATGTGCCCCTGCTTGGCTGGCCTCAGGGAGAAGTTTCTTCTGTTCTCCAGTCCGTACCTCTCTTGTGTCACCTTTTGCCCATTGCGTGTCATCCTTCCACCACGTACCCCTGCAGAGCCTGGCTCCGTCTCCTCGCTAACCCTCTCGCAGGTTCTGGGGGCTGCTGTCAGGTCCCCCGAAGCCTTCTCTCCCTCAGGCCGGACAAGTGCTGCTCCCTGAGCCTGTCCTCACAGAGCAAGTGCTCCAGCCCCAACCATCTTGCGGGCCCTCCGCTCTAGTCTGTCCGGGCGCGGGCAGTCTGCCGCGGCAGGAGCAGGGACCTGCTGCCCCTGCTCCTTTGGGGATGTGTCAAGCACCGAAGGCGCCCACTGAGCCCTTCCCATAGCAGCAGCAGCACCCCTGCCGCAGCTGCAAAGGAGGGTTCTTTGGCTTTCTCGGCTGTGAGCAAGCTCTCTAGCCGAGAGGATAGAGCAGGCTCCAGTGCAAAAAACCTAAAAAATTAATTCTGTGTCCTTCATAGTGGGGAGTAGCTCTCCAACTCTGGTGGCACTCCTCCCTCAGGTAGATGCTAAACCCTCCGGAAAAGAACCCCAGGACGTGAGTTAAGTTGCAGTGTGCTCACAGCAGCAATTTGTTAGGTGCACTGTACTCACGCTAGCTATTTCTTTTTTTTCCTGTGAGCAAACAGTGGTTCAGTCATAAAGGCTAATTTGCACAGTAATATTGATTGCCTGCAACACGCTCAATTCTAGTTTAGATTCCACAGGATAAAGACACAGCAGCACTGATGTGTTTTTCCCTCTGGAACTTGAAGGGTGCTGGAAAAGACAAATACAAAAGAAATTGTGCACCAAGGCACAGACAAACCATATGTTAGCTGCAGCTCTCCCCAGGGCAAGGTGCTAAGTTTTGTTTACATTTTGCCAAGACAGCAATAAATTGCTTGTTTACAGATGACAGGAAGAAACGGGATGTCTTTAAAAGCAAGCTATGCACGGGGATGCAAACAGCACACAGGCAGATGCACATCTTTGAGCAAAGTACAATTAATGCCCCCTTCCTGGGGAGCCCCCCCCTCCTCCTTTTTTTTGGGGGGGAAAGGAGGGTTGGCAAATCCTGGGGGTCATTACGCAGGATTATAAAAATATTAAGGCTGATGAAAGTTTGCCTTCTCCAATTTCCAACCGAATGGTGTATTACGCTATTAGACCCAACTGACCAGGATGTGCCTCGCAGCCCTGTCTATGCGCAGAGGACAGAAAATACAAGAGGTGTGGAGAAGGACTCACTTTCATCAAAGTATCAGTTTCCAGGATAGTTTGGAAGCCCACAGCATTATTGTATTACACATTGCACAGAAGCGTGCCTTGTTCATTTTTTTTTAGTGTTTTAGAAATAAAAGACTTTTCTTCCAAATTGCGCTGGGAGGCAAATTCTTCAACAGTGTAATAGAAAATGTTAGACAATATTCCTTACTGGAGCTATTGACATTTTTGGTAGTCGTGACACTTTGATTTTTCTCAAAACATATGGATCAAGCCTGAGTGTGTTATTGGACAGGAAGACCTGATGAAAGGCCTTCCTTTATCTTTCTTTGTATTTTTTTCCCCTCTGTTTGTTCATGGCTTTCTCTCTGAATATAATCGTGGTTTTCTTATGCTGCCCAGGGAGTCGTTATTGCCTTACTAAATATTTTATAGTGCACAGTGCACCATACCTGCCAACTGGTTATTATTTGTTATATAAAAAAATAAAGGGGTAGCATGTGAAAAGGAGTGTGTGTTAAAATTTCAAAACTACACAGAGAATAATTTTAAACCCTTAAATTAGATGTCAGGCTGGTTTTGGTTTTTGGACTTTTTTTATTTGCTTGAAAAAGGTCTGTTTATAGTTTGGGGTTTTTTTTCCCCCCCTCTCTTTTTGGTATGTGTTCCTCTCTATGATTCCAAGCACTTGTTTCCTCACAGTTTCGTTTCCTATTTGTTCAAAAGGGAAAAGTTCAAAGCCACTCTGGCAGCTGAGGGAAAAGCTTGCTGAATACTAACCCTCAAGTGTCTGTCTTGTCCTGACCTTGAGAAAGTAGCAGTAAACTGTTCTATTGCAAACACCACATGTGTGTTTTGTTAGACCAGGTTAGGAGGGGTCAGAGCTCACCTGAGGCTTGGACTGCAGATTTAGACTGCTTTTCAGCAGCATAATGTATTTTTAAAAAGGGACATTCTCGCCTTTGTATGGGCCTAATATAGGCTCTGTTTAAAAACCTGTCAAAATCCCAAGCACACACTCCATAAAATATAAATAAGTACTTACTGTTTGCAGATGTTGCTTGTTTTTCATAATGTTTGTATTTGAAGTGCCGAATCCCCGCTTCCTGTCAGAGCCAGCCCTCTTGCTTTAGTCCATTTATTTCTGAGGAACGGGAAGAACTTCAAAATGCAATTTCTCAATGAAGACACTTTCTGTCAAACCTGTCAGCGTTCGCAGCACAATTACCTTTTTTCAGACTAAGGCTTGCGTTTATGGCTTTGACTGCACGCACAACCTCTCTTTCCCCCAGCTCAGCTAAAGCAGTTGCTGTTTTTTTAAAAGACTCCCACTTGCCGTAAATTGTGGCTTTAGGTTCTTTCAAAGCAACAGGATAACTTAGCAGACCTTTCTCCTATTTGCATGTTTTAATTCATTTGATAACGGATATGAAGTATATTGTAGGGAACAATTCTGTCCTGGGAAAAGGGATAGATCGGATTTTTTCACGTGCAATCTATCAAGCATCTCCCTCGGTAAGGTGAGCTCTGTCGAGCCATTTCTCAAAAGAGGAGAGAAAAGACAGGGAAAAAGAATTGTTTCAGAAACACGGCTACCAGCTCGCCTCAAAAGAACAACAGCTTTTTCTGACCTGGTGTCTCTCTGAAGAGTAGATGTAGATCATTTTTAGGGGACCATCGAAATTCCACTTAATCCAAAGAGAATTTTCTCAGATTTGGATTGAGCTTCTGTTCTGCCCACATTATAAGAAACAGCGCTTTTGATGGATAGCTTATCTGAGATTATTTAAGGTATTATTTGGGTTAGTTCTCATACCAAAAAATGAAATCATCTGGACGGGGGACCTCACAAATACTTCTTATACTCAAACCTTTCTTGTGTAGGTTTCTGCGTGCGGTGGCATGCATGGGCTGATGAGAACAACACGACAGGTAATTCCTGGGCATCTCACTGCAGACTGAAACCACGCGCTGCTCAGCCTCCCTCCATAACCCCGGGGCATTAGAAGCGTGTCTTATTTGTAATACACATTTCCCCGTTAGGTGAGGAAGCCTTACCTCCATGTGCCTGCTTTAGTTGCCATCTTTTTAGACTAAGTTTCTTTTCTCTAACTCCCTCCTCGAGCAGTTTAACCTCTCCGCGAATGGCAGGCTCTTTAGTGTGCAATGCCACCGCACTGCTGGCAAGGAGAGGGGGAGAAGAAAAGCCTCTCCTTTGTATTACAAATTCAAAGGGTCATTATTCCATCGTTCCCTACGGACGAATGTGTGAAGATTATTGTGGGAAGTTAGTATTTATTCTGAAGCCCTAATATGATCCTCTTGAACATTTTAATAATGCATTCTCTGGGGTCCGTGCTGCAAGTGTTTAAAAGGAAGCAATATGCGTTAGCACTGAATGGCTGCTGCTTTGCTGAAATAGTCTAAGTTATGGGGTTGCTTTTGATCAGTCCCTGCTTAAAAAAAAAGCAAAAGTCCCTTTGCCCCCTTCCTCACCATCCTAGAGTTCTTTTATCAGTTACATTGATCTAGAAGCAAGGACAAGGCCACAGTATTATATGTCCACATTTGTTACACTGATTTACGAGTTTCTTAATTCTAAACCCCTTACCTTATCAATGGCCTCAGGAAGTCCTAAATCCCTGATATTAAGCAGAGAAAGAAAACATTTAGAATCAAAATAGGTGGGGTTTTTTGTTGGAGACAAATACAGGATAAACAGCATTCACTTGCAATTTGCTGCTTTCCCTGTAATTTTGAAGCTTCCCTAAGCATGCGTTGTTTCGGTAGGGTCTGATTATAAACATATGCGTGGGACAATGCGCGTACATGCTTGGATCAGGTCAGTGGAGTTTTCTTCATCTTTAAAGCTCAAAAACCATAAATCAAGATGAAAATACTCCAGCCAAGAGCTTTACCAATTGGTACAATTTTAAAATAGGCCGCAGCTAAGGCTTGGGGGAAAGCTGACATGATGACTTTTATAATAGCAGAACGTTTAAGGTTATAGAAATAAAAGGAAGAGGATGAAATCAGTCGCGTTGATCTTAGCCTGCAGGCTCTCTCAGCTAACTTGAAGCTCCAGCAATTATTTCTGCTCTGGCTTTTCCCCCTTTTTTCCAGCAGTCTGTTTGAAATGAAGCAGAACCAGGCATGGCAAGCTTATCAGTGTCGTTAGCTGACAGGGAGCACATCACACCTGCTTTTACTTGCTAGTTTTTCAGGCACTTTATGCCACAGAAGAATGTTGATTTTGTTCTTATAATGTGTAAAGATTCATTTATTTCACCTTTTGAACTTGGCAGAGCCACTCAATTTTGATGGGAGTTTGTTTTCATCCTGGCATTTGGAAAACCCTGGCAATTACTGGACTGTGGCCCAAGGCTACCTTGATGAAACATAGAGATGATCAAACCCAACAGACTACGGATCTGGCCCAGCTAAAAAACCCAGCCCGCTGAAACCCTGCGGGACTAAGGAGGGCTTGGGGGTGGCTGAGGCTCAGATGGGCCGGTGTCACCTTGGTCATTGTACAGCTCTTCTCGGAGAGAAGTGTCCCATGGATACTCACCAGAGCATCAGGCAACGGTCGGGGTTTGCAACCCCGCAGTACCGCTGGAAGAGTCCTGGGTAGAAATGATAGCAAGGATAGGTCCAGAAAGCTTCTCTTCGTACTTACTTGCCAGCTTTGGGGGTTTTAGTCATACCTGAGTTTTCTAATTTCCCCTTAGAGGAAACCATGAGCATTACAGTTATTGCCTGATGCGTAGTTATTTTAGCAGCTCCTGCCCATCTTGCTATGTAATTGTATAAGATTAGGAGGATCATAATCCATAATAAGAGGTCTAACCCATCTTTTCCAAAAACCTGTTCCTGTCTGTGGTACAGAGAGGTCATTCTTTCCGTGCCTTCCAGCCAGGCCCACCTAATCACACTGCTCAAGGAGCAAAGGCATTCATTCACCCAGAGGGTCCCATTACGAGATATTGTCATCTCCATTTTAAACCTGTGAAAGCCTTATTTTGAGTACCACTGCCAAATGTGATAACAGGAGTCATGCACAGCTGAAGAGAGCTCAAGTATCTGGGATCTGTGCTATGTAATTGTTCTTATCCAGACCTACTTTCTGTTGCACAATGATGCTTGCAGGATTTGAGCTTGTAGCATTGAAAGCAGTAGGATCCTCTCTGCTGACTTTTAATGAGGACAGCTCAGACCTTCACTAAAGCAGGCACTCGGGCAAAAGATTTCAAATGTTTCTTGCAGCTATTGTTATTTTCTAGCCAAACAACCTACCAGTGACAATTTTGTAACTACCAAATACTTGCAGACCACTGGTTAATAGACAGACATGTCATGTCTAAATTCCAGGTGTTCTTACAAAGCTAGTACCGTATCAGAGCTCTGCTTTCCAGGCACAGGCGGTCAGGTTTTGAATATATCCTTACTGATGTGTTCCTTTTACATTTGGTCTTTGGGCATGATTCTCATAGAGGAAATTCAGAATAGATCTAGACCATGAGCCTATAATATGAACACACCCAATCACACACTCTAACTTTTGAAAAATAAAAGCCAGGGAAAGTGCCAGACGTAGAAGCATTTCTGGTAGTTGTTTACAGAGAGGACAGCTAAATGTTAATATGCATATTAATTAATATTATTAATTATGTGCACCAGAGATGGAATCCTTGGCACAATATATGCTATTTTAATGAATTCCTGCAATCAAATCTAAATTACAAACCAAAGCGCTCAGGTTATTCCTAAAAGTGAGGGGAACTGATCAAGGGCCGGACTGTGCCATTACCTGACAGCCTTGTGTCGCCCCTGAAGCAGACAAGGGGGTGCCTGGCTCCCTAAATCACCTTTTTCTTCCTCCACCTTACTGGAGGTGTAGGCTGTGATAGACCCTGCCGCAAGGTATATTCTCCAGTGCCCTATAGGGCTATAGAGGGAAGAGGGAGAAGCCTGAAGCTTAGGTACCCCTTGCACACCATCAGGCTTTGCTACATTGCACGCAATCCCTGTCCTCCTGGGCAAGGATGGAGAGAAAAGGAAGGCTTAGACCTTTCTTTTGAGCTAGGTTTGTGGAATCATAGAAAACCGGGCTGGGAGTGACCTCGGAGAGGTGTCTATTGAAAAACCTCAGCTCCAGGGTGGGATGCCGGAAAGGTGTGGCCAGGATTTGGCCCTTTGTCTTAATTTGAGGAGTGTCTGTGACTCCACCTAATGCTTATTTTCCTGAATCCATTGATAAATATCTCGAAGAACTGTATGATAGACACGCAGCAGAAACAATTTAAGTGCTGCTTGTAGTATCATGAAACAAAACCAGATTCTCTGCAAGCTGTTTCCTTTATCAGCTGTTCTGGGAGGATTTTCCTATGTTTTGAAACACATTCCTGTTTGTTAAAGTGCCATACAAGCGTTTTTAATGAACCTGGATAATTTACTGTTTTATTTGGTTCATTGTGAGGACCAGGATCATATTTATAAAAAAAAAAAGACTTATTTTAACAGGTGATCGTTCAGCAGTATTACTGAATTATTATCATTCAGCAGTATTACTGAATGAATTATTTTTTTGTTAGACAGTTAATCCAAGAATATTTGAAATTGCACCATTAAAGATGTGATTATGGATGAAACATGAAGTTTGAAAACAGGAATTCCAAGGTTGCTTGTTTTCTGGAGCTTTGCCTGTCCTCTTTTAAGAATGCCTTGCGAAAAGGACTGGGTTGAAAAGTGCACAATTTTCACCCCGTCCTTCCCCCACAATTTATAAGGGTTCAGATTTTCTAGACTTTGTGTAAAGGATAAAGAAATTCTAAATGTGCAAGAAAGCTTTATAAGACTGCTGCTATTCCACTATCAGCTGTAACTGTCCAGCATAATATGTTACACACAGGCATAAAATATGCTCCTCTGCGCCTTTATGGATTATGCGTTGATGAATATTTATTATATCTCATTATTGCAAAATGTTCATGCGAAAGCATCTGATTGACAATTATTTTATTGCTGTTTATTTGTTATCATTTTTGCTTTGGCAGGGGCTTAAAAACTGACATGCATTTTCTTATTTGTATTTGGCTTCGGAAAGTTTCTGAAAATTGGTTCAAAATGTATAAATTAAGAAAAATTACCCAAAGCAAAGTAATCTTTGTTTGACCGTAGGTTATGTTTTGTGGTATCCTAATACCACCTCCATTATTCTCTTTGGTCTTTAGTTTATACTAATGGGCTGATATTATGCTGGGCAACTTTAATTAGGGTGTCTATTGCTTAGTAGGCAGCATTTTTGCTTTCAGGCAAGTATGACGTGCTGCACAGTGGAGACTTAATTCCTGTTTAGGGAAAAACCGTGATACATCTCAGTTGCCAAGTGCATAGTGAGCAACCATTCTTAGAAAAAAAAAATAAAAAGCAAAAAGGTATTCTCTCCTAGATACAGAACACCCATAATCCCATTAATGTAAATGAGTGATTACACATGTGCTTGTCACTGGGAGAATACATTGTCAGGAGATGCCAGAATTTTAGATGAGATAGAAATAGCACATAGTGTATCATTTAATGAAGACCCCAAATATTCTTGTGAAGGAAGTTCTGTGTTACCGTCAGGTCTGAATCTCTGGATTTTTATTTTTATTGTCTCATTAGAATTATAGGAAAGGTAATCTCTAAGGCTCTATTGCTATATTAATAATTTTTTTTACCTTCATCGTTCGATTCATGGCTTTTTAGATTTGCCTTGCAAATGCAAGCTCAGATTTACTGTAGATGACTGTAATGAAAGGTGAGTTTGTTAGATGACATTGTGGGTGCACGTATATTTCTGGAGATATTTTGTTGAAATGTTACAGTCCCTAGGACACATCATACAATTCCATATCAGTGTTACTGACATATCTGTGAAAACAATCACAAAGATAAAGAAGGTGCTCCATCATGTGTTCATTTCCATCAAATTAATAATACATGAAGTTCATATAGTACAAAATGTCAATTATTTATTTTTTGTATATGCAAAAAACAAGAACAACTGTGCAGGAAGAATTCTTGTTGTCAGAAGATGAGAATATGAATTTAAAAGATCCCTGGTAATTGTTCCGTTTTAAAAAAATAATTATTATTTTTAGAATCCAGTAGAAGACACTATAAAAATATTTGTTTATACTACACTCAGTTGGACATTTTGTGAAAGCAGACTGAGATTTATACTTTAGTCCTTTCAGAATATACCTTATAAAAAATTTAGGTATACATTACCATATTCCTAACCTTTATATGAAAGGAATAAAGATGGTATACTTCAGTAAAACCAAGCAGTGATTTTTAAGTTATAGTAAGACATTAAGACTGGGAAAACTCAGGTGAAGAGAAAAACACTGTAAACATAATGAAGTTATTGATTTTAATTTTCTGGCTTTCTCATTGAAGAATGAAGCATCTATAGAGGATAGCTGATACAGAAAAGTAAAGGAATTGGAAATCTAGAGCAGATCCAGCAGAGGAGGGTTTTTTCAATAGCTTTAAGATAAATAAATTCAATTTTTTCATATGCTTGACTGGGAACGAAAAACCAACACACAGCTAGCATTAACTTTGTTGTGTTCCCACAAGTGTATATGTTTGGACATATTTCTCACTGATATTCGAGCATATATATGTCGGTCAGTTTAGCCCATTAACTAGTGAAAATGAGCTTTTCTGAAAATGCAGACTCCCTTCCCCATTCACAAATGAAAGCAACCACACACAAGCTCACACCTACGGAAAGTTGGGGGTTTGGGGTAATTCAGTGACCGTGCCCTGGATTCCTATCTGATCCTAATCTCGCAAGTTATTTAGTAACTTTATGCCAGTAAGACAACAAATGATTTCTTGCCTATAAATAATTAGACTTGTTGTTAAGTTGGCTTTACTGCAGAAGCCATTATTTTTTACAATAAAGTCTTCAGTAGCTGTGTTGTCAAAACCAGAACTGGTCGAAATTGTTATATGGAAAATGCTGACCAAACCAGTTTATTTTGGATTGTAATAGGATTTTCTGTGGAAGTTTGGTATTCTGTGCAATTGAAAAGAGAAAGTTTTTTATAACATTGAAAAATTTCAGTTCTGATATATCAAAAAAAGCTATGAAAAAACTTAAAAGGCAAATCAAAACAAAAAGCCCCAGCTGCAATGCAGACATAAGAACATAGAGGAACTGGAAATGCTGGGGTGGTTTTTTTCCCTTTTTTGCTGTGTCTCTGACTTAAATAGCGATTTGCTTTATCTCTGTGCTTTTGTCTTCTATCTCTACAATAGTGCTGTGAAAATTAATCCTTTAATGGTTGTAAAGTGCTCATATTAGTAGTAGTGCTGTAGTCGTGATAGCCTTAGAATACAAGTGAGGCAAGATGTTTAAGAAGATTCAGTATCTCTTATTAGTTATAGGTGTTATAAACGTTAGAGTTATATTAGAGGTAATTATGGAAAAACAGATGAGTATTTGGGCACAGAAGCCCATTTTTCAGGTCTGAAATACAAGCAGCAACCTTGACGCGTTCAGATGAAATGTTCTGCAATTCATCCAGCTCTCACCCCTCCATCCAGCTCCTAACACGGCTTTCAGCCATGTAGGACCAGGGCTGCCATGAAACGCTGCAGGAATACACAGCGTCGCTACTGCCAGAAAGTTCACAAACCTTGGTCTAATATTCCCAGTAGCGTACGAGTAAGAAAAAGACAGCAGGCAGCACGTTAGGGGGCTTGTGCTGCAGATTCCCATTGGAGTTAGAAGTTAGAGACCCGCTCGCTAGGGATAGTCAGTGGAAAATATAGCTGGGGGTAGTTCCTGTTGCCGTACGCAGGAGGTATTGCTGCCAGCGCTGACAAATATTTAAAACAATTCATTGCCAGCAAAAAAGGATGACTGTGTGAAGTCAAAATGTATGCACACTTGCAGCTGTGTGGGAATCTGCTGTCGTATTTACTGGTTTGAGAAATATTCTAAACTTGGATACTCATAAGTAGGAAAAGAATATCCTCAAATGAAGATCACCTTTCTTCTCTCAAAATAAAGGAATGATATTTAGTGACTCTCTGGCAAAAGGGATTAAGGCAAGTTGTCATGCCTTATTTACAGTATTCTAGTGTCGAGGAGCTGTGGTTACAGACTAAAATGCTTCAGTGCACTCAAGAACATCATTGTGCTTGGTGCTGTACAAACACATGGCGATAAGGCAGGTTAGTCCTATGAGCCAAGAAAACAGAAAGACGCAGACAGTGCTAAGGGTCAAAACGACAAGCAGAGGTTTTAGCACAGCTAAGCCACCAAGGAGCTGTCACATTCTGTACGGGCGTGACGGCAAAGAACAGCTTTGAGAAGGAATTTGATGGAGACCTCTGCTACCTTGTTCTTCTGAAGGCGAGCTCGGTGCTGTGTGGGTGAGGAATTTTTCGTGAGTGCCTAGCACTGCATGATTGATGAGGTGCATTTGGGGCGGGGGGGGTTGCGCATCGGGGTCTGATGACAACGGTACAGCATCTGCAGTGAGAGGAAGGGGAGGACACGCTGCGGCAGGGCAGCTGGCAAACCTAGGGCAGGGAGAAAGCCACGTACAGACACTGCCTCCAGCTTCTCTGCCAGGTTCAGTTTTGGCTCTGGAGGTTTAAGGAGCTGATTCTATAGAAACGTGATGGCCCTTTAGGTACCGAAGCAACTGAAATAACTCCTGGTTATTTATAGTTTATTCCAAGTAGAGCCGCAGGATCCAATCCTGCAATCTTTCCTCGCACAGCTAATCAGGGCTCCCTCCGTCCAACGGGTTTACAGTTGTGAGCAGGACCACAGACTGGCCGCTCGCTAGTTGGTTGAACGCCTGGTGGTTTTCGTCAAGTTTTTTGTGTGAAGGAGCATGGCATAGTAACTTCAGGGATTTGTCATGCAGAGAGAGGGAGATAGCACAGGGTCACTCTGCCCCGCTTCTTTGAGGCTAGACATCTCGGGAAGCTGTGAGTCACTCTGAAAATGGGATTCATAAAGTCATGATGGCATTTGAGATGGTTGAAAAGCTTTCAGTTGCCCGTTCTTGTGTACAGACACCGAGCATAACATATTAGTGATGTGGAACTGCTTTTTCTTAATAAATCAACTTCTCGGTAGGACGCAGCAATGCGGCTTGGGGTAGGCGTTGCAAAGGGCAGAGTTGCTGGGTAAGGCAGAGCCCTCTTGCAGCATCCGCACTAACTGTCATTACTGAAACAGTATTTCAGTAAGATATACAGCATCCCAGGAGATTTCTTTCATTATACAGTGAGTCTCATTTCCCTTCTTAAGTACTTTAACTTGGCTCGAGCTGTAGAACTGTGCTGTGGTTGAGGGAGGACCAGGCTTAATTCCTTACTCCAGTCATGATGGATTTTCCACCTACTCATACCGTTCTTATACTGATGTGTCACCACTAATTTCAGCGAGTTTCTTCTGATTTGTACCGTTGGAAAAAGAGAAACAAATCTATAAGCTGATACATCTGGAATAATTTTAAGGAACACCTCTTCTATAAAGATTATCTGCATATATTCAGAAAATTTGTGTTCCTAGATTTTCAGATTAACCTAAATTAGAACATGTAAAATTTTTAGACTTCTAGTTATTTCACTTTTTTAAAAAAACTCTTTTCACAAGAATTGCTATTGAGAACCAAACTGAAAATATAGTCATCACCTCTTACAAATGTTTGCATGAAACCATAGGACTGAGAAAAATACCATAATTTTTTTTCTGAATAAGTTACAATTTTTGTGTGTCAGATTTTCCTTTTTTTTTTTCCCCCTGTTCTCTCTTCTTGATACTTGACACAAATTATTGGGGCCCATGATCTCTGACCGTGCTGATTCAATCCAAAGCACCCGCCATTTGAAACACTGTAATAGGCTGGCGCAGAGATGACCCGAGAGCCGGCTGGAACGGACCCTCCAGCCCTTTGGGAGCGGACCTCAGGCACTCACTGTGACAAATATCTCCAGCACAAGTGCTTGTGATCATTTGCTACAGTCTCCATCTAGGAAAATCTTTTACACAGCAATTATTGTTAACAATTCAGCCCCACAAAAAACACATTTTAAATCTAATTTTTAGCTCAAACTTTCATCCACACAAAATTGCCCAGTTTATCAGCAGGATAGAGACTTTCAAAGCTATTGATTGTTTTAAGTTATGAGTGGCTTAAAAATTATTAACAAGGAACAATGTTACGGATTCTTTTTATATACCTATGCATTTCAAGTCTCTAAGGTCACATTTGCAAGCTCTTTATTCTACGTGTTTGGACAAGCTATAGTCTGGAGTCAGATCATCAGATAATTTACATTTTCTCAGCTGCAGAGTTCTAATCTGAAAAACCTTCTTCTTAAATGAAGAGTTACAATTCGCACACAATCGTGTGACTCCAGAAGTTCAACGACAAGAACAACAAACATTGCAAGACCCTTGATAAAATGTTAAGATTTGCAATATCAGCTTAATCTCTTTGTTTGAAAACGTAACCCGGTTTGGTCGTTCAGAGCAGTATAGGTGCTCTGGATCCTGAGCTTTGCTGAAGACAATGGCGAAGCAGCCCACCGTGGCTCCACAAGACCTGATAAAGTCAGGGTACGGATGGGAAGGCAGCTGTAACCTGGAGCACGCGTGCTGATGAAGGGGAAGGGCAGCAGCGAGCTCAGGTAGTCCTATTTCTGTCCAGGATTTCCTGGACTGAAATGTATGCTCGTGTGTAGCACAGATGGTCTGTGCATTTGCAGCAAATCTATGGTACACGAGACCTACAGCACGTGTCCTGTACAGTTCATGGGTGCTCGTGCTGTACAGTTGATCTGTACTTGCTTGGGAGCCATTTGTTTGGCACTTCTGGATGTTCATCAGCTTGGCAGTAGTTACCGCTCCGACTGGCTTGCCAGAAATCCTGGAACAATGTCCAGAATCTTTAAATTCAGCCCAGGCAAAATTTCCAGGTGGAAAAAAGAGGACAAGTCCATGGCAACACCATCGTAGCCTAACATAAAATCTTCTAACACCTGCTAAATCTGTTCATACTTTTACTATATTATTAGTTTTATGGAGGCAAAAAGCCCACGGTGAATTTTGCAAAGATAACCTCCTATGCAAAACAAAAACAACTTTTTAATCTGGTGACCATGTAGAGTGATTGTATTTGTGCATTACCTGCTCTCAAGGGACAGCGTGCCAGGCTGTGGTGCACGCTCCACTCTAAACATAGCTCTAGCAGTGATTTGGGGCTTCTTACTCGAGAAATTGTTCTTTCTTTTTTTTTTTCCCCCAAAAAAAAGTTTTCCTGTAATTTTGAGAGGAGCTTTTTAATCCAGGATGAATGGGTGTTTCTGTAATACCACTAAATTGCCTCTGAGCGTCTCTATAGTTCATCTCCTCCTAGAAAGCAGCCAAGCAGGAATAATGCAAGAGAAATGAGTCACTGAAATTTATTGGTGTCAGCTCTGGTTTTGTATTCATAACATCTTTTACTGTTAGTTTTAAGGATATTGCAGATTGAAACAAGGGAGGATCAAGTGTCCCGGTTGTGTTTAAAGGAAGTAAATCTTTAAGAAATGATTGTGGAACAGATGTTAAATAAATGATTTTGAGTTAAGATCTGTGACAGAGCAGTGTACCTAGGGAGCTTCTTTAATAGCAAAACTCTTACTGTGACTCAGACCTATGGCTGATAAAGGGAGATCAGACTTTTTTTATTGTTATAACTACATAATGCAGTAATTTAACACGAAAGTAGAAAAACGGATTGTTGAGTCTCCAACACGAATATGATTTTAAAGCCAATGATCACTTATTGTAAGAGAGCATCCTAATACCTGTCAGGTGAAGAGGTACATTAAGGTTTTCAGGTTGGAATTTCAGTGGGTTTGGGTTATACGCAGCACCGAGATGGGTGTGTTGGTAAGGGTGGGCACAACTAGGAATTGTGTGTACCTTTATCAGAGTGGAAAACAGGCTTTGAGGACAAGTATTCTATTTGCTATCTGGCTGTTGATGAGGCTTTAATACATATATCTATACAAATATCTATATACAATAATACAATATCTATACAGAAAAGAAAATACTGTGCACGTGTAATTTTTAGGAGTGACCTATACATATGATGGCACAGAGTAACCTATAACTGAAGTAAATGGCCTAATGAATAACCAAACTCCTTTTTACAGGGAAAAAAACCCCAAACACATTAAGTAGGCGAGGCATTCTAGTTTTCGTCTCAGAGTTGCACTAGTTCTTGTTAGTTCTAGTCCATAATACATATATCCACATACATGTAAGTGTTCACAGCTTTGAAACTGAAGTCTTGTTGGTTTTCAGTCTTATATAAATAAGTTTATCAGTAAGACATTTCGTGACCCTCCTGCTTCAGGGCAGCTCAGTACAAGGCAACACTTATGTTGTGAGCCTTACACATACCTCACACCTTGCAACTGAGCCGGCCATTCACAGGCATAGCAGCAAATCTTTTGTTTGTAGAGGCAACTGAAATATTAACAAAATGGAATTTCTTTTTACTGAAATGTTTTGTTGCTGTTGTATTATATATTGACTCACTGTTGTGTCGTAAGTTGTATCCAAAGATCACTATGGAGAAAAATGAAAGCTGAATTTGTGCTCCTTGGTCTGATGTTTATAGTAGAAATATTTCCCAACCTCAAAAGCGAAGCCTCTCATGAACACAAAGAACAATTAATGCATTCATTCAAACCTGGAGATTGTAAATACTTTTGTTGTTAAAGCTAAATGAATAGTGTTATGGCATAAAGGGAAATACAAATCCAAAATAGTTTACCTTTTGCATGGTAGTAACATTGGCTACAGTATATACAAAAAAGAGAGGGGAAAAGATGTAGCTTGTTTCGCTGTAATAATGAAGGTTCAGGACTTTCAGATTATATGAAAAGGTAGCAAATCATTTTAAAATAAAAAACTACATATTCATTCATCCCAAGGAGACTTATGTACCCTTCAGTGAGGAAAGTAATTTGGCCTGTAGCATATAAAAAGATACCTTGTTCTGCTCTCTTTGAAAGAGCACTTGTGTTCATTACTGAGGCAGGGATGTGTTCCTTCCATTGATAATAAATATTATGCAATGATAATAAATATTATGAGGTTAGACTGGTGCTAACCGTTTCACGTACTGGTCATAATGAGAACAACGATATGGCTGAAGAAAATGGGATTTTAGAGTCCGAGACCTTAGGAAATGATTTTGTTTTGCCCCTATCCTGCACCCAGTGCATCCCTGCATGCATGAGAACTTTGTGGCGTTCTCAACGATCACAGCGTTTTGCCTGTGGAGATCAAAATACAAGATTTTCTTGTACTAGAGCTATCTCCATCACTGGCAACTGTTCACTCCACCAGATCTCTCCTCTCGGGGAACTCACCCAAGGCAGTAGGCATGGTCGGCATATCTTCCTTCCTCTGATGTCCCACAAAGAGGCTGCTGCAGGTCATCCATGCTAGGGGATGGAATATCCTGAGGGGTTGAAGTTTTTACTTTTGCTTGTATAAACACATCTGTCTTGGCAATGGTCTCCATTTCTGTCCCCAGCATAGATTACTTGTGCCTGGAGGAGAGAAAGGCAGCTCTGCAGCAGGCTTCTTGCAAGTGCAATCTGAGTAAATGTCCACCTCGCTGCTGAGGTGTTTCTGTGTATTTTACGTGGGTGGCAAAGTCCTTCATCCTGGTCAGAACTGGGCTGGCTGGCTGACAATGAGTGATACCTCTCCATCACTGCTACTGAAGTGTAGCTAGGCAAAACATTACTTGCCCTGGGAAGTGCTCCCTGCTTACTGTAGACCGCAGAAACAACCGGGGCCATACTGCAGGCTGGCACATGTACGTGGTGACTTGCAGAACAGAGGGAAACTTCAGCACGAATCCATTGGAAGTATCATATGACAGCACAGCAAAAATCAGTGTTGTAATGTTGTCTGCATTTGAACTTTTCCAAATGTACTTGTGTGTATTGAAACAATGGACCCCGCACGCATCCTTTTCAGTGCGATTTGCCTAATGGAAAGCTGTAGTTTGCAGGTGACCAACCTCTTAGTCACCTGTGCTGTGAAAAGAGTGGTGTGTGTACTTTTAGGTTGTGTAATGCAGGTACAAAACATCGTGACTCAGGCATGGACTTGAAAAGGAGAAAAGTGAATTAAGAGTATCTGCCAGATGATAACTGTGTGTACGTGCCTATTTGAAAAGACTTCCCCGTCTTTTCAGAAGCCACCAGCTGTTGATCAGCTCTGCTTAAAATCTATGCTAAGCATTTCTGAGGCACATTTGTAGAGTCCTGAGCGCTAAGCTCTCCCACTGGAGTTGAAAATCATGCTCTAATTTATTCTTTTGTGGGAAATCTTCATGTGTGCAAATACTGTAAGTTCACGAGCAGTATTTGTGAGAACCAAGTGGCAGGTTAGATGTTCAACTCCTTGACAGGCACATGTGACCCGATGGCCCTGTCCTGCACAGTGCAGAGGACCTTTACATCCCAGCCTGAATGGTTGTTGAAAGCAATGGGAAATGTAATGGATAAGGGGCTTGGCACTTCAAAACAGGAGGCCTAATTTGTGCACACAATGGCAGTCATCCAAAAAATTAAGCAAACAGGTCAGAGATAAAATTTGCAAGACGCAAACTGTAAAATTGGAGAAAGAATTTCCAAGAGCACTTAAATATTCTACAAAGAAAAAAAAAAAAAAATTCAGACACAGACTAAAAAATTCATTCCATAATAATATAATTTATATTCTACTACACTATGATGCAATATATCTTTTTCTAAAAATGCAAAAAATACATACAAAATAAATCTGCAGAAGGAATTAATTACTTGCCAAATGTCAGGTTTGAAACACAAATAATTTGATTACAAAAGAGCACTTGAAGCCACCCATGTATCTTATTTGCTTTGCCTTTGCGTAACTTAAGAACCCAATTGACATTTCTTAATTTGGTATTTTATGAAATTCCCTCCATGGCCAAGCACTTTCTTTCCAGTTTTCCTCCAAGTACAAATTTTTCTATGGCCAAGTTCTAAGCTCTTGACACAAGTTTAACAATAGCAATACAAATATGTTACTGTAAGAATCCCATTCCCTTTAATTTTTTCCTTTCATCACGTTGCAAACCCAGACAGATATCTTTTTCAAAAATGCAAAAAATACATACAAAATAAATCTGCAGAAGGAATTAATTACTTGCCAAATGTCAGGTTTGAAACACAAATAATTTGATTACAAAAGAGCACTTGAAGCCACCCATGTATCTTATTTGCTTTGCCTTTGCGTAACTTAAGAACCCAATTGACATTTCTTAATTTGGTATTTTATGAAATTCCCTCCATGGCCAAGCACTTTCTTTCCAGTTTTCCTCCAAGTACAAATTTTTCTATGGCCAAGTTCTAAGCTCTTGACACAAGTTTAACAATAGCAATACAAATATGTTACTGTAAGAATCCCATTCCCTTTAATTTTTTCCTTTCATCACGTTGCAAACCCAGACAGAAAACATGAGCCTCTCCATATGGGATTTTAAAGAGGCAAAGATGGAGCCACGTAGAAGAGATGCTGCCGAGGGCTGAGGCACTGGGAAATCTCGGGGCCAGCATGTGCCACAGCTGTTTTGAGAAGGCACTTTAGGCCTATAAATTCCAAAACTTTTTTCCATCTACATCTTTAAGTTTTGATTTCGTTCTTCAGATTTCCCCTTCAGATCTGAGCAAAAGGTGATGAGTTAGAAGCAGCAGGTAATAATAGTGTGATCATGTGAAAAAACAGTGTGAATCTTTGTAGCAATATTGCAACTGTCATTGGGATGTTCTTATTTATTTGGGTCTTGAAGAATTAGTTGTGGAGCAAGACCTCTTGTTATGGGCCTGTCTGAACACAGAACAAAAAGGAAGTTCCTAAAACTGAGACTTAGGAATGAGTGAGATGCTTTTTGCAAGATCACCTGCAGCTGGCTCTGCTACTGCCTTTTTCGTAATGCAGCGCTTGCTCGCTGTCTTACTTAGCTGAAATTGGTATGCAAGAAAAGATGCATCAAAGTCAGCAATTAAAGTGACTTCATCTAACTTGTTCAGACAGTTGAAGCAGCCGTGTTCGATTTTGCTTAGGAAATCATTAGCACCTTAACAGAAGGCAGGAAACTTTGATCAAGATGTGATAGATGCAGATCAATATAATGTGTAAAGATTTTATTTGGCTGTGGTATTGACACCTGGTAAAAGAACTGGTTTATGGCCAGTTCTCTCAGAAAGTTTGCATAATTGTTCAATACTGGCCTAGTGTTTTACATGGGAAATAACGCAAGCAGCGTTCAGGTTATGTTTTATGTTATTTTTTTTCCCCCTGCAGAGACTGTTTATCTGTATTTCAAGGGATTATTTATGAGTAGGTATATAACCAGATCCAGTCAGTGGGATATCCCAGTGAGCATAGACCTGACCAGGGACATCTGGCTTAGGAAGATGAAAACAGCCAAGTTGTGAAATTCAGGGGACACAGCTGGGCAGAACCAGCTGCACCGTCCTGCCTGAGCTGAGCGGGGTTAGGAGGTTCAGGAGCTTCACACACACACACATACACTCACCTTACTAAAGGTCACTGTCTGTCATATGTCCTGGCACAACGGTGCACGTTTCTCCGTTGTATTTTGTCAGGATTATCTGGTTTGATTTAAACACTTTTTATTTTCCTAAGTCAATGGCTTTGACAGAGCAGATGAGAGAGCAGCCAGAGGGCTCAGTGGAGGTGAGCAGCACGGGGGAGGCACCCATCACCTCCTAACCTGTCTCAGCTGCAGCCAGGGACCGGACACTAAAAGTGCTTTCTTTTTCTAGCTGGGCTTAGTTCAGTTGCTTTGCAATGCCGTAGCAAATTAAATTCACATCCTGCCTTAATCCACAATTAATTCCTTAGTTATCTTCTCAAGTTATTCTCAGGTTTGAACACAGACCATGGATTGCATTGCCTGGCTAAAGGACGCTCACTACATGTTCAAACTGTCCATCCCTTGCTATCAGACGGGCACAGACCATTGCCAGTGGAAGTGCATAGCTTATTTCCTTTCCCCTGGACTGCAGAAGGAAAGCTTTGGGTATGTTACAGCTGGGATAAAAGGGATGGAGCTGTCTGGGCCCTGAGGGCATTCAGAGGTCTCAATGGTCCTGACCAGCCCCACCTGGGTCCTCTCCACAGCCCCAGCTCAGGTGCTCCGGTTCAGCTCAGCCCTGGGCTCTAAGCCCTGCGCTGCCGGTCCTGCCTGAGCTTTGCTGCAGGAGTGCTGGGCTCCAGATCAGCCGTGCCTCTGCCTGGCCATGGGCCACTGATCCAGACCCCAACCACTCAACTGATCCGGCCTGACCTCGGCTCTGCTTTGTCACCTTGTACCATGGGATGTGCCCTGCCCTGCCAGCTGTGTGATCCCTGTCCCTCAGGGAGCAACCGGCCTGCGCGCTCCACGATAGGCACGTTGAGATGGCCCCTTCTTTTGGCCTGGACAACAGGCAGCCATGCTGCGTGAGGACACTGTTGGTGAAGGGGCTTCCTCTTTGAGGTGGGCTGTAAGTAGCCTTGGGGGAATACGCAGTCATTTTCTTTGTTTCAGGCTGGAGAGTCTCTGTGTTGATTTGGTTTGGATGAACATCTGACCAGTGGGTCTGCACTTGGTGGTGGTGAGCCCAGCCACCTATCTGTACCCAGACATGCATTTTTAGCTCTGCACACCTGACTTTGTTTTTACCCTTCTGATGGAGCCGCTAATACAAGTATGCTGGTGGATATAAAGGGATTCTGCTGTCTCTAGTGTGGTAGTAGCAGTCTCCATCACAAAAATGTTGTAGGCTACATTCATAACTTTATTGTCCTTTGGTGAATTTAGCTTTTTCTTTGCTGCTGCCTGAAGCTGTGAGCAGTTTTGAAAGGTCCTACAGCACTACCTCATTCCTCAGATCTTTGGCTGGAGACCTTACTTATGTGGTATCTCCATACCAAAATGCTGAAAACGTTAGTTCATCTTGAGGGTAATAGAGAGAATTTTCTTTTTTTAAATGCACTTTAGAATTCTTTAGGATGTTTGAAGAGGGACAGGGGACTCTTGAATACCTCTCATTTTGTCCTATCTGTATTGCTTTTAAACTGTTCTCTTTTGTCAGGATTCTGTTAACGTAGTTCCCCCACTGCATTGTCTCTGTATGGCATTTCCTTTGGAAGACAGGCATTTGCAATTCTTTATTTAACTTAAAGATATGGTCACATAAGACTATTTAGTGTTCTCAAGGGAAAGAAGGCTTAAAAGGAGGGTAGGTGTACATGAACAGGCAGGTTGGCATGAATAACTATGGTATTTAATAGAAGAGAAACTTTAAGCACCTTAGCAAATGTGTCAGTGCGTGAAGTTATAAAGCAGTTTGAGGACTTGTTCCGTTTTGAATTTATGTTAGGCTCAGCTCTGCAGAGCATCGCAAGGGAGTGAAATTCTGGGTTTGCCGCAGTCAGCAGGAGTCGGAGACCGCACTGCTTGGCTCAGTAGTACGTGCGTCCCTTTCTGGATTTAGCCCATTCCCACTACATGAAAATCATACCATTTACTCAGATGGATATTGCAGTGATCGCTTAACAATTACAATGCACTTTTAGAATGAAGATTCCAGCTTTGTCAACTTCTATGAGTTTCTCTATGTCTTATGCTGACTGACACTTTTCTTGGACCCCAGCTTTAAGATCTCATTTAACATACACAAAAATTTGTAGCCTACCTGGTTGTGGAGAAAAATGTAAAATAATGTAAGTGTAACAAAGTTAGCATCAGAAAAAAGGAA
This sequence comes from Aptenodytes forsteri, assembly GCF_000699145.1. Lineage (NCBI taxonomy): Eukaryota > Metazoa > Chordata > Aves > Sphenisciformes > Spheniscidae > Aptenodytes > Aptenodytes forsteri. The sequence continues at coordinate 4,780,550 of NW_008795037.1, forward strand.
AAAAAATCCAGAATGCATTTATTTTTGCAGAAAGTTTGTGATTTTTATAGCAATGATTAGAGGGAGGATAGTGGTGCTGCAACAATCAACAGAACCCAGATACTGCAATGAGTATTGCTTAATATAGAGAATCCATAGACTTAGACTAGCTAGTACCTATTTTGAAAGCATGCTCAAAGGAGCAGAAAAGCTCAATAATTCAGTAAGCCTGACACCTCAAAGAGGCTAGGAGTAGGCTGAATCCGTCTTCTGTAGTAACTAAAGGAGGGCTTATATGCATATATACTGCATCTTTTCAAAGCATATTACAGCTCCAGCTATAAAGTGAGCAGCCTGACCCCTGAAGAGGGGATAAGGGTACATCCACACCTCCTACTGGTAATGCATCCATTCCCTCCTGCTGTCCAAAACAGGGAGGCTTTCAAAGCCAGAGAAGAGAGCCCTGAGTTACCCCAAATCCAGTGTCCTAATGATAAGAGTTAACCATCACTTGGAGTGAGAATAGTCCCATTGCTTCCAAATCTGTGTGCGTTGGCATTTCAACCTGAGGAAGATCCAAGGCTCAGATGGAATGAGTCAGAGAATGAAAGACTGACCAAAAGTACAGGAATTACCCCCCGCCCAGCTTTTCCCCTGTTCCTGATTCACATCCTTTGAAGTATTCCACTTTTTCTCCCTTCCCATAAAAAGCACCGGGGACAGAGGAAGAGCAATAAAATGTTCCCAAATAACCCCTCACAGCTACAAATAATAAATATTTCATATTTTGAGTTATTTATGTTTTGTGTGTTCCCAAATAGCATTTAATTTCTTCCGTTCTTCTCCCCCTTTAGCTTTAATTAAGTCTCATTCCTTGCCTGTCACTTTGGTGCCCCCTTTGTAACAGCTTGCTTCCAGGTGAGTTTTCCTGGGCTAATTCAGCCCTTGTTTTGTGTTTTAAGAGATTCTTGGTAAGACTGTCTCTGTAGTCCGGCTCTGACCAAGTGATTAACAAGGAATTTCCACTTAGTGCTTCTCCCAGACTCACAAAATTGAGCTGGTACAGAATAAAGTAAAATAAATAAGCGGCAAGCCAAATAATTCAGAAGAGGGATCTCGGTTTGTCTTAAGTGTCATCTGCCTTGTATCTGCTATGAAAATGGTAGGTGTAAATTCCAGCTTTAATGTGCAGGCTTCCCACGCACTGATCTTTATTCCTCTGTAACACATCTGTCATTTGACAACAGGTTTGTCTCGAGCGCTGAGCCCGCTCCTTGAGCTGGAGCTGCGTGTGATCAGCGTCTCCCCAGCTGGTTGGAGCTGTTGTGGCTCAGGGTCCTCCCAGTTCCTTTGCTACCTCTGCAACCTTCCCACCCTTCGTTATAGAGTGAGTTTGGATTTGCCCTGCTTTGAATGATGGTACAAGTCAATAATCTGTACTCATCTCAGAATATTAAGTTAACTGTATATCAGAAGGGACTGAATAAAATGACAACTGAATCTTTGCTCTGTATACTCAACAGTGGAGAGCCAAATTTTTCTTGTACAGTCGCTACTCCCATTAACTTGATATCTCCGTGGAATGTCTTTGGGGTCAGGTCCTTGCTGGTGTCAGTGAGTTCTCAGCTGTAGGACAGATGTAACTGTACATATGAAATATAGGGCTTTGAACTAGAGCAAGCCATCTATTTCCACGGGAAAAAAATGGCTATATATAAAAATACAGCGGTTTGTACTGTAACTGTGCTCCGATTCAAAGCCTTTCTTCAATCCTAGGTGGACAGTCCTGTTTCAGATTGCTTCTACCCAGTCTGCCCACTGCGCTGCAGCACGCTGACACTGTGCAGCCTCTTCCTTGCTATGTTTTACAGGCTTTTTTAAAATATATATCAGCCAATTCAGACCTGCTAAAGGAAGGTCCCAGTTTGTGATCCCACAGGTGCGTGAGGGGAGTGGGAGCAGGGGGGAAACATAGCAGGGATGGAAATTGTTGACTAAAATTCCTTTTATCTTCCATCTCCCTGTGTTTCAACTAATTTGGGTCCAGAAGTCCCCCTTGTTCAGAGCCACTGTTGGGCATAGTCTCCTGTTAACAAACGTGTGTCACGAGTGGCTCCTGGAGGTAAAAGCTGATACGAACAGGCTGACTTGCATCTTCTCCATGCTCTGTTTCTTCACTCCTCCTTGGGTGTTGCCACCAACAACAGTCCAGTGAAGTGAACACATCTTTCACTCAAATATATTTTCTCAAATATAAATGAAAGACTCAGTGTTACAACTCATGTGTTTTGACTAGGCCTGTCCACGGTGAAAAAGTGTGTAGGATTGGGTCAGAAAAGGAGCAATCCATGGTGGGCTAGACCATCGATTTGTAAGTAGGTAGTATCATTTCTGTGACTCACTGTTCTATATTGTGCATTATGTGCTACATTACACGTTAAGACTTCTTGGTATCTTTTTCCCCCAATATTTTTTCCTGATTAAGAGCTGCTGCTCTTCATTGCAAGCTCTTTGTACCTCTAATAAAGCCTGCTTTCTCCCAGGCAATCTCGAGGCATGCTGGGACCATGCAGACGGCTGTGTCCTCTCACTCCAGCGCTGGCCTATGACCTTACAAGTAGGGTCAGTCAACATGCTACAAAGCTTTCCTTGCCGTTTATCAAATAACAAAGCAAACCAAATTACATAGTTTCTATAGCAGGCCACTACAGTATGTAAACTGCAGAGAGGGCTTACACCGCTTGCTCATTCTGCAGTGCCGACAACATGAAAGGCCCTTTCGTTCCAGTGCCCGGAGCCCATATTTGCCTATCTCACCTATTACCAGGCAACAAAGGGGCTGCAGAGGTTGAGCAAGCAAATGGAAAATGAAAATGGAAGAAAAAACAATTGTCCGGCTTCGAAGAAATGTTTGTCTAAAATGTATGCAGACATGTCTCGGGCAGTTTATAGGTGCTGAGGGCCCCTTTCACCAGCTGGGAGCTGCTCTCCCTCTGCAGTAATAGAGCCAAAGAAAGGTTGAGGCAATGTCTCCTTTTACTGTATAATGTATTTATCCTCCTAACTGGTGAAATGCTCAATAGCTGTCACGATTAATCAATTACATCAGTATTTCATCTCAGGCAGCCCCAGTCGTGCATGTCACTACAGACATATTTTCAGAGATGTGGAGCGGTGTTGCCAGTGCTGCCAAAATCAGCTTCCCTGGTTTTGCAGTGATGAGAACATATCATCAGGTGACGTTTGTCACTATTCAGAAAGTCTGCTCAAAACTGCTAATGAGTTAAGCTGTGGAGAGACTTCCTCTTCAAAATCTAGCTGCTTCACTGGAAGAAGCTGCTGCTCCCGGGTGTGGATTCCCATTCCCCGTCCATTCCCAGACCTTGCCGCCTTTGCTGGTCTGCCAGGGGGCTTGGTTCACATCAGGTGAGCACAGCTGGATTGGCATAGACCAGTCATGTAAACTGTGTAAGCTAGTCGTGTTCATTTTGCTTGAGCTCTATCAAGTGCCTGTACCCTCTGCTAGGGGAGTGGTCACAGGCACGTAGGGTTAGTCATCAGTCTGCTAACGGAGCCGGCCTCGGAAGGAAATGTGTGCTCACAGCCTAGGGCTTGGGTGGTGTGCTGGCTTTTGTGAATGACAAACTTACTTGGCGAATGGTGGTAAGGACTTGTGTTCCCCCTCTGCTCGGCAGTGGTGAGACCACATCTGGAGTGCTGTGTCTGGTTCTGGGCTCCCTTCTGCAAGAGACGTGGGCATATTGAATTGAGTCCAGCGAAAGGCCACAAAGACGTTGAAGGGTTTGGAGCATCTGTCGTATGAGGAGAGGCTGAGAGAGCTGGGATTGTTTAGCCTTGAGAAGAGAAGGCTCAGGGGAACCTCATCAGTGTGAATAAATGCCTGATGACACGGGGAGTAAAGAAGCTGGAGAGCCAGGCTCTTCACAGTGGTGTCTGGTGAAAAGACAAGAGGCAATGGGCACAGATTGGACAAAGAGGACATTCTGTTTAAACGTAAGAAAACCTTTTTTACCATAAGGGTGATCAAACACTGAAACAGGTTGCCCAGGGAGGTTGTGGAGTCTCCACCCTTGGAGATATTCAAAAGCCGACTGGACACAGTTATGGGCACCCTGCTCCAGCTGACCCTGCTTGAACAGGGGGTTGGACTAGACGATTTCCAGAGGTCCCTTCCCACCTCATCTGTTCTGGGTGATTCTGTGATTCAGCAATTACAAAGGGGCACACAGTGAGCATGGAATCTCCTCTGAATCTGAATTTCAGTGCTGTTGAAGAGCTTCCAAGGACGGAAGAGATGGAAGGTACATGTGGAGGGCAAACATCTTCCCTTTGAAAAGGAGCTAGTATGTAGTGGTATGAGGATATCTGCATACATCCACAGAGAAACTTTTCTGAATTCTTTTTTTTGAATCAGCAAAACAGTTGTTTTAATGGAAGGAGCTTATCTAGGCAGAAAGTAGAGAGTCCTTTCCAAGGAAACAGAAGCAAGGGGTGAGTGCGGCGGGATGAACGGTGATTGCACAAGAGTTGGCAAATGCAACTATTTCCAAATATAATGGCATTAAGTGTTCATTGTGAAATTAGATCAGCTTTTTAAGAGCTGCAGGGTGAAAAAACACAGTATTCAGCTAATTAGACAAAGTTAAAAGATAATGTTAAACGCTTTTCCTTCAAAAAGTATTTGTCTGCACCACCATGCATTTTAAAATAGAACTGCTTGAGATGGCAGTGTTATCAAGTGATCTGCCATTAAAGGAATTATAATTCAGGTCTTTTTAATTCCCTATTGTGGAAATCTTTAAATTAGAACATATCTAAACTGTACAAATCTGTAGTTCTCCTAGAACAATGCTGACACAGTTCTCTGATGTTCATTAAAAATTTTTATGCCTTGATTTCTATATAATGGAACGTGAGGAAATTTAAATATACTTACTGGGTTTTGTGCCCTATCCAGCTAATTACGAAGGCATCTGCCCAACTTTGAACATGTAAGTAGTTTAATCAAAGTTGGTAAGACTACTGACGTGCTTAGATGAACTGAAACTCGTTGCCGTTCTTCACTTTGAGTGTCATGAGTCAAAGGCTATCGCTTTTAAGAATACAAGTTAAGTAGTTAGTCATCAAAAGTATATCAAGTTGAGAATATTAAAACTGACATCAAATGAATGGTTACTTTTGATAACTTACAGCTGTGCATTTAAAACCAGGCCTTACTCTTGCATATGCTTATCGGCTGTTAAAAGTGCATTGCTCAGCAACTTTGAGGCTCTTTAATAGACTCTAGCAACAAAAAAGCCTGGTGATGAACCTCCTTTGCAATTAAAAAACTCCTATTAATCAGAGGCGAAAATGTTCTGTACTTTTGATAGACATTTTATAATCTTTCACTAACAAAGCAATTTGAATATGATTTTTTTTTTTCTTTTGCCAAAGGAATGTAACATTAACTACTGTAAGACAAATAACGTTACTGAGTAGATACTTCCATTCTGTTTGGCTTTTAACTTTTTTTTTCTTTTTTTTGCCAAAGCTTTTTGAGATCGAATGAATTGGTGCAGAACTGGGGCATAATTTGAAACAGGCATTTGGTTAGTATGGGAAGTTTAATGTCTAACGTTTTTGGTTTTTCGTTTGGATGAGATTTGCTGTCCTCCTCCTAAAGATATCACACATCTAAATTGTTTATTTTGCTGCTCTTGTCCCAGATTCTGGTTATACAAAAAAACTAGTGATCTGCTTATCCTTAAGCATGTGCTTCCGTATACCCTCATGTAAGGATGTAAGTGTGTACTGGTGTAGCTTGTTGAATTAAGGGCCAGAAGCATATAGTAATTTGATTATAAAATGTACTTGTCTATCCCTGGGGGCCATAGGCATGCTTTCAGTATTTAGTATAATATTTTCAGTATTTGCTGCAAACATAGCCACCACAAAACAAATCTGAAAATAATTCTGCAACTCATGCCACATGTCTGTGATTCCACACATAATCTGCGCATGGGGAAGCAGTGAGCTGCTCCTCTCAGACCTTCTAGCACAGTAGTGCTCAGCCTTGGGGACAAACCTCTCTGTGATCAGGGTCACCCCATGTTCAGGGCTTTGAAGAAGGTGCCTAACTGTCTCGCAATCTGTGTACCATAAGGAGCTACTGAGATGCATTTGTTCAGATAATTGAAAGTATGTTTTCAAGCAGTAATTGTGAGGTCATGCACTGCCATTCAAATATTTGATTTCATATAATTAAACAGTGTGTTACTGTTCCTTACAAATACATTCTATCTTAAGAATTTTATCTTATTGCTTTTATTTGGGACATATCTGGAGAATATTGTGCCTGGCATGGAAGTTAGTTACAAGCTTACTGGAACTCTTTTTTCAGAGTTGTAAGGGGATTTTCTTAGCCTGTCTCAAATTAACAGAGTGCGCTTTAAAGAAACTCGCAGTTCTGTCTTTGTTTGCTGATGGAAAGACTCCCACAGGCTTCTGTAAAAGCTAGTCCGGGTGTAGAGATGAAAAAGATGATGTTAATGCTGTGGGAAACCTTGCATATATGGAAAAAATTGAAGACCTGTCTTTGTAAAGGATCTGCCCAATGCACTCCTGACTAAATTAGTCCAAATGTAAGTAATATTACTAGTCAACAACATCCCAAACCAATTCTTTGTCAATATTTTTGTATTATTTTCCAGCTCAAAACAACTGCACAATAATTTTCCAATCTGTTTACATATCAGAAAAGAGAGATGGAGGATAAAGCTTTCTTTATGATTTTTTTTTTAAATCTTTATCAGATATAATCTTTAAGGGAATTAGACGGTATTTTCTGAAGAAAAAAAACCCAAACCTCTCCTAGACAAATGGTACTTGCTTTGGGACTATTTTTGTTGTTATTAAAATAGCAAGTAAATAGAATCAGTGCTCCATGAAGTTTCAGTTGGAAACAAAAGAAATTATAAGAATTTGCCTTTTTACAAAGGCTAGATTCTATCAAACTGGAAATGGTTTCTGCTCATGTGAAAACAGCATAATGCAAACTTGCACAGTGCGTAAGTAACGCTTTATTAAGTTGCTTTTTTCCTTTTTAAAGTGTCTTGTCTTGGACAGAAGGGCAAATTCTACCAAGTGGAACTACTTTCACCTTTGCATGATATGGATGTAATTTAAAGTAGCCCTAAGTGTTCTTCTTGTGCTATTTATTTAAACTATTTACAGAAGAAAAAAAGCCATTGAGACGAAACATCACACATGTAGAGTAGCCTGTCTGCAGTAAAAAAAAGATTGCTAGCGAAGAAAAAAAACAGGCAAGCCAACCCACCAGCCAGCCATTGATTGTTGATTGTCTTCTTCCAACCTGCCAATGATGACTGCATTAATTGTGCTGCTGAACTTAGCAATTTCTTACGTTTTTACAGAAGAATAAAAGCCATTGAGACGAAACATCACACATGTAGAGTAGCCTGTCTGCAGTAAGAATAATATTGCTTGCTATGGCAGAAAACTGTGATGCCAGGTCACCTTCCAGCCATTGATTGTTGATTGTCTTCTTCCAACCTGCCAATGATGACTGCATTAATTGTGCTGCTGAACTTAGCAATTTCTTACGTTTTTGCTATTTTACCTCCATCCATTTTCCTAAAATGATTGAAACGTAATAGCCATAAAAAAAGGCTTGACATAGGAGCTAGAGGAGTCTAAAAGAAAAACGTTTTTTAAATGCTGATCGACAGCTTTAAATAAAATTAGTGTCATTGCATTTCCCTTGGCAAGACTTAGCCAAATTTGAGACCCTGGACAGAAAAATACAGGAAGAAATGTAATGGGCTGCTAGGGAAAGATTCCTGGAACATGGAAAGAAAACAAAACAAAAAAAAAGTTGGTCTGCAGCCCTATGTTAAATGTTTTATTTTGGCAGTTTGTCTCAGTTAAGGTAGGGCTTGCTGAAGTTTACCTGTCTTTATTGCATATGTACTTACATGCTTACACACCTGCTCTACTTAATCTGTTTTTATTTATACACACACGTGTGTGTACATATACACATACATGTGTAGATATACACATACATAAAATGGATAACACCATCACAATCTGTGACTGAAAGATGATGGTTTTTTCAGTTCCTGAAATAATAATGATAAATGAAAGACTCTATATTCTTCCACAGTTTGCAGCAAAACAATTTTTACAGCAAGGAGATATGGCTGGGGTTCTTAGAATCCGATTGTAGCCAAAGTTTTGCTAGTGTTTCTTTAAAACATGTATTAAAGAATAAGGCTTTTCAGATTCCCAAATCTTATGTCCTTTTATGGGTTTTAAATTTGGATTATAACAGTTGAGCATGAGTGTCAGGGTGTGGAATGGTTTTCCGAAGAAGTATGATGAAGAAGGTCTCCCAGAGCTTTCTCAAGGTTTGCTTAAACCCACTGCCCAACTCTCAGAGTACTTGTGTCCTCTCCTCAAACCCTTCTCACCAAATGGAACTGTAGTACGCTACTTCAGGGCTAGGAACAATCTTTAGTCACACGTAGCACAGTCCACGCTTGGCATGATTTATTTTCTAATGAAACGTAAATGTGCTGTAAGAAGACAACTATTCCTCTGATGTCAAAGCATGCATTAGCAAAATTGTAATGAAAAGCGTTATTCACAGGATATGCCCATTTCTGTCATTTTCTCACTTCTGAAGGTCTATACCATAAATGAAGGACAGAGTCCTCCTTTGAAAAGATTTCTTGTACCGCTGGCCTTCAGGTAGCACAACGTGGCACAAAATATGGGACCTGGATTTGCAAATATCCTTGTAACTCCTATGTCTGCTCAGCACTGTAGGGATGGAGGACGTGGCACGGTTTGTCTCCAGGAATGAGTACGTGTTATGCTGCTTTCCTGGTGATGGAAACTCCCATTCTTATGCAAGTGATGCAACATAACACATCTTGTCCAAAAAAGCTCTCTAGGCTGGGTTGTGTAGAGTATACCAGTATACCAGATATACTGGCCTGGTATATCTGAAGCAGATAAAAAGGAAGAAAAGAACATAAACAGTCATAATTTTAAATGGTGGGCAACAACGGTCCTAGGAGAGAGAGGAAATGAGATGATTTGTATCTAAGCATTTCCTTTTGAGCTCTGTATCCCTAGTTCTGTTCAGAATAGGTTTACCTCAATATGCATGGGGACACAGAAGAAGGCTTTAATGGCAAATACACGGAGTGATTAAATGGAAACACTTAAATGCACAATGTGGCTGTGCAAAGGTCTGTTACTGAAAGATTGGTTTCTACCTCCTTGTACTAATTGCAGCAATTCATGCTTAATAGAAGTGCCAACGAAATGGATGCTAAACAAAAACTTTGCAGGCATTTACCTTTCCTTTGTGAAAGCAGTTGTAAAGTTCAATGAATGAAACAGCCCCAGCACAGAGTGCCACGGCACACCTGGCCTTTGTGAGGGGCTGGGTGCTCCATACACATTCCCAAAAGCAGGGCAGGCGTCGCAGAACAATTCAATAATAACAAAATACAATGTAATTACAAAATAGAAGACTAAAGAGCTACGCAGAGGCGTGAGACTTGCAGGCTGAGATCCTCAGTGAGCTCTTCCTCAGTAAAAAGAAAGGATGTTATTTTACCTGGTCTGGTAACTCCTGAGTGCTTTAACGTGGCCTGGGTGGTTCACTGCATCCACAGTTGGTATGGTCGCAGTTCTCTTCCTTCTAATGCCCAACTGCTGTGTCCCTGGAATTCTGCTATAGCAGGGGATCTGAGTGATCAGATCCCTCATGAAAGTGAGTTTTAACTGGGTACATTGCTATGGTAAACATAGCCATTTCCAGAAAGTGCAAATTGAGCTTTCTCTAAATGTTTGTTTGTCTGTTGAATACCTGGCGATTTAGAGCAACCTTCTCATTTCCAAGCTTAAGAATTGAATCAACAGAGGTGTTAGGTACTCTCTAGATAATTGTCAAGGTTCCTGTTGCTGTTCTGCTATTTCATTTATTTATTTTTTACTTTTAAGCATACATGAACAAGAAGATATACAAATATATGACTCCATTTGCGGTCTTTGTGTGACTATGTAGTGAGCGTTCACGTGCTACTGAACTTAAGTAATGTACTCAACCTGTGATAACACCCAAATATCCCAGCTGCAATAACAGTCCTGTTGTACCACGTTGCACGCATATATTCAGAGATGCCTAAATTCTAGCTTAAGATATAATGAGAAGCTGTAATTATGGGCAAGGGGAAAGGAAAAGAAAAGGTTGCTTGGCTGTTTTCAGCAAGATAGCCCATCCACAAATCCCTACAAACACATGTATGGATTGCTCAGCACTGCAGAGCAGAAGACTCTCCTCGAACTGGAAGAGTGCCATGGAGGAAAGGCGTTGAGTTTTCACGAAGGAAACGCTGGAACACGGCAAGGCTCCAGGAGATATCAGAGAAAAGGTTTGTTCACCCTTATCCTTAGTCCTAACGTTGGTGGTTTATATGCTCAAATCAAGGCATTTGTCTGGGTCTGTGCTTTTAAAGCCTGAATCATCAAGTGCTGAACAAGCCACCGACGGCTGGATTATAGCTGTTTTCTGCTCCCCTTCTCCAGCTCGCCTGCAGCGCTGCACTTGTTCCACTGTCCGCAAATGAACGTCACCTCCCCAAACAACTCTGGAAACTAGACCCTTGTCTTTATTCCTCTTTCAAATTCTCAGCTCATTTCAGCTGTGATAAAAGCTGGTTCCCAAACCAAACAAGTACTATTAGATAGCAGCAACACTGACAAAGTGTCTCATTTGAAAATATCGAGGCATTCGTGATTCCATGCAGCAAAATAAAATCCTGAATTTCTTTAGCTATTGGTTTTATTGAATTATGTACAATATAATATTGATGTTGCTTGTTATCCAGTTTCTTAATGTAGGAGCATTTGACATACATTTTGTAATACTAAATGTGCTTATGTTCATTTGATTCTTAATATATTTAATGGTTTGCAAAATAAGGAGGATAGAAAGTATTAATTTTTCTTTTTAAATGTACTCTTATGTAAAGGCCAGGCAAGATTTCAAAGAGAGTTTGCTATGCTAATAGTATAAGTCCAGGTACCTTACACATGCCAGAAAAAGAGCATTTGTAGATGTTGTTACAGGGAGATAGATGTCCCATGAAGTTTCAAAGGCCTGGAGAGGCATGTGGAAACTGCCTCTGATACTACAGCTGACAAATTAACAGTTTCTGGTATGAGGCTTTTTTTTTCTTTAGCAAAAGTCTGGCCACGTGGATTTTGGACATGTGGGAAGAAGTAGAGTTAAAGAGCTGATAATTCAGCTTGCTGCAATAACAGTCCAAGACCACATTTAAAAGGCCACCTCCCCCGTAAATGGCTTGAAATGCAATACCTTTCATAAATATAGTGGGAAAGAAGCAACTCTCCTCATCCCTGCCTTTGATGACTAGGTGGAATATTCCTTAGGGAAATTTGTCCAGTGAGGCTGGTTTCCAGGTTGGTGCTATAGGCCAGATATATCTGGTATATCGACATCTTTTCATTGTCTTCTTTCCATTGATCATAAACCAAACGTTAGCACTTTTGTATCTACCCTTGCTACAGACGGCTGCAGCTTTGGTATGGTGTCTTGTTTAGGTACTGTAACAGCTGCCCAACTGTCACAATTTGCCTATTCCTTCAAATTATACACGCTCTACTCAGAAACCATTCTTTTCTTTTTTTTTGACAGAGGATTTATTAAATAAAAATGAGGATGGTAGTATTGTTATCTGAGAAGATCAGATGTGTCATGTAAGCTGTAGAGTCAGGCACCTGCATCCATCAAATATTTAAGACAACATCTTAGGATAAAATGTAGCGCAATTTTTAATTTTAAAATCCCTTCCTACAGTACAAAACCCATCCTCAGATACCTAGTTTATAAAGGAAACATGACTTAAAATTACATTTAATAATCAAATTTCTCCACCTATGTCCTTGCTTTTTAAATGTATATTTGAAAATAAGCAATAATACTTCCCCAAACTTCAGTAGATTTCTTACCTTTATATTTTTTCAACACTACTCAACCACTCTCTATATTCCTTGAATTTTTTACAGCCAATGCTTTTGTGCGTGGATAAAGTACTAAACAAGGGTCATTATAGCATTATACATAGTGCTCTACCGAAGCATAAATTCAGAATTAACATCATACTAAAGAGAAGCTGAATGCATTTTAATAAATGTCCCCAATGACTTCAGTGTCTAGTAGCCAGACAGAAACAAAATGCATATGCATTACAAGATGTTATGAACCTTTCTATCAAAAGTAATAAATGGAGTTGTTTGCTAAGGTGGTTGGCTTACATTTTTACTCAGAAATCTGCAAAACAGTTTCAACTGGGAGAAAATTATTCAATAGTCCTGTTCAATAATGTCTGTCTACTAATTGCAGCCAGTTAGGAAGAAGCAAAAGATCCAGCTCTGTTTCCTCTGATTTTGTAAAAGAAGCAAAAGCGGTACATGATTTTGATATAGAAGAACATCTGTAAATGACGAGAGGTTTACTGAAGTATTTCATTTCAGTAGCAGTAAAAAGAGCCTACTGCTCAAATCATTAACTGGCTAAAAATCTAGCATTCTTTTCGAAGACTTTACAAGTTTACATTAAGCATGCTTTCAGTTGTCAGGCTCCTGTTGTGACATATTGTTTGAGTCAGACTTCATCAATCTACAAAGCATTACTTGAGATCTGATGGCATGTGCGTACACCCAATATGCTATGTACAAATGGAAGTGATACAGGATTCTGTAATTACTACATTTCTTTTTAACCCATAAATATTTGGTGCATTAAATTTCTGCCCTGAATTTTTCAGAAAGCAATTAGTTGGTTGCTTTATCTGCACAAAGCAGATAAAATATCATGGTATTGATGAATTTTCATGTGCAGATGTTTTGGTTTTAGCACATCTGTATGCAATAAATCTGTGTAGGAATGGTATTTTATTATATGATTTAATATGGAATATTGAATAAATAATTTAAATTGAAATTCTTTCTTTGGGAGCACACCAGAATTATTTGCAATAGCTGAGCATACCACATATATCCTTTTTTGCACATAAATACATTAGCTAATTGCTTTAAAAAAGCAACAGTTTTGCTAATATTACTTTACACATAAATGGGTAAACATAAAAAACGATAAAAACCATCTTAGTTTACATCTTACATCTTACAACAGATGTTGTAAACATAAAAAACGATCTTATGTGTAGTCTGCCTGGATTTTAGTTGTTTCTTATGTTTCTCTTATTACAGATGTGCTAGCCTCGCAGATTGGGTTTGCAGCTAGATTGTGGCATTGGCTGTGAGGAATAGAAGTGAGGGTGCACGGAGGGAAGAGTAGGAGTGTTGACTTCCGTCTGTCTGTCTTCCGTCAGTCATCTGTGAGCTGGGGCAGGAGTGGGGCGGGGCAAATGCAAAGCAAAGCCTCCTAGATTATAAAACCTATGTAAATTAGCCTCTAAGGACGAATTTTGTACATTTGCCTATGCGTGGATTTCTGTAGAGAGTGGAGCGAGCGGTGTACGCTCCCCGGGCGGAACATTGGATTAGTGAGGAACGTGGTTAATCCACGACCTGCTAGTTCACCCATGAGTAACCGAGAATGGGGTTTGATTAGTTCTTCACTATAATTGTGAGTACCAAATACAGTGAGACTAAATCGTTAGGCCCATGCAAGAGGTGAAGGATGTGGGGGCAATGTGGTCCTTGGGGCAGCTCAGGAAGACGCTGTGTCCCATTCTCCTGTAGGGTCTCACTTCACAGAAGGTCTGGGAGAACGTAACTCCTGCAACCTTTTTGGTTCAGCTCCCAGAGCCATTACCCAAGCGATGCTAAAGCAGCCGTGTAAGGGGTCTTCCTTAGCAGCAACATCACAGGGTCTGTTATCTAATTCTCCACACTGAAAAGAGAACCACTCTTTCTGGCAAGGGAATCTGGCCGTAACGATGGATCCATGTGAAAGGAGGTACCCTTTCCTCTGCCAGTCCTTGCAGGTGTCTCCATGGGAAAGCAGGATAGGCAAAGGGCAAGTATTTACCTTTCTTCAGTGATTTTTGTTTTCCATTTTAAATAGCTAAATGGACAATGTGGCTTTTTTTTGTGATATCTATCATCAGTGGACAATTGTTTTGTTATGTTTTGTTGTTTTTTCTGTAGTCAGCTGCAAAATCTCAGCAGCCAACTAGTTACCTTTATTACCAAACAGAGCACTTTTGTATGAATATGGATAGTTCGGAGGCTTTGGCACTTGTTTCTCCCATTGGTCCATCCAAATTTGAGGATTATTAGGCAGTAGTGCAAAGGTTTTCTATCCTTTATCTGTTTGCCTGTGAAGGGTCATTGTTGGTTGTCTACATGTATAAATATACGTATGTATATAAACAAATGTATTCAGAGCTGAAAAAAAATCTATTCAGCGCTGTTTGTTTGCTGGGAGTTTATTTCTGCTGATACCAGGGGTCAGGTGTTTTCTAAAATATTTTATACATAGTGTCTGTGTCCTGGTGCAGCCATATTGAGCGTATATTATATATTGCAAATATCTATTTCTAGACACTATTCCAATTTTTTAAGTAATGCCCTAAATCCTTGTAAACTGATCTCTGGTAATGTATCCAGTAGTAACCCTAGGCATCAAAAGTGGTTTGGTTTTTTTTTAAAAAATTGCTGGTTTAAAACAGAAACATGCACTGCTTTCCAAGTGAATGATGCTACCTAGTGCTATCAACATGACCATTCTGGCTTTTATTCTGTATGGTGTGAGTCTGTGTATTTGTGTGTATATTCTGCCTACCCTGAGAAGTGCTGTCTGTGAATCTGACCACTTCCTCAGCTGAGCCACACTAAACTGCAGGTGATATTTTTGGTCATGGCTGAGTCATTCTACACTATGGTCAGTGCAGCATGTCCCAGGGCCAGAGCACAGAAACCGTCAGTACTGGTTGTGCTTCCAGCCTCGAAGGCTGGGGATTTTGTAGGTTTTGGGTTTTTTTTTTTCTCCAGCCTTTGCCCCCATGACCAGTCTGGGACTGGGTGATAGAAGCCAGACTGGGCAATAGAAACTGGGAACCAAGCGGTTAGGAACCTTCACGTGTTGCCTGGCACCTGGAGTAATGTGTGGCCTGGCACCGATGAGGTCTTCTGACTTGTGATCCCACACGTAGAAGGAGACTCACTGGGTTTGCAGAACATTGCATTTGCTAATATCAAGCGCAAGAGCCACTTTAAACTGTTTTAAGAGAGATATAATGGTCTAGTAGGTAAGGAGCAAGGTAAGTCAGCGTTCTTGGTTTCTATCCCTGGCTCTGCCAGCTGCTTGCTGTGTGACCTTGGGTGAAAGACTTATTCTCTCGGTGTCTCAGTTTACGCATTAGTGAAATGAGAGTAATGATACTTAGCTATCTCACTGGGGCTTTTTGAGGCTTAATTAATTGATGTTTGTAAATCACTTTGCGATCCTCTAGTGAAAGTTGTTAGAGAACTGCCAAGTATTTATCCTCTCCATTTTTTTTCCTCCTGCTAGTCTGCACTCATCCATCTAATATCTAAAAGCATGCTCACAGCTAGCAACAGATACTAGCCAAATTGCTCTTAACAGGAGATGTATGGAAGCTTTTACAAAATTACTTTTGCAAATCACCATGCTTTTTGAAGTACCATGTGCAGGGATGCAACGAAACACAGTGCAGGCAAGTGTCTGTGCTACTCTCTGAACTGACTGTGGTTGCGATTTCTCATGTAATATCTTTCAATGGATCCAAACGTGTAGGACTGTTTTGAATTTCAGATGTGCCTTTCTTTTAATTGATTTGCCTTCGGAAAGCGCTTTGCGGCTCCTAAAATTATTTTCCTATGCTTTTGATTTCACGTAGACTTGTCAGTAATTGGAATGTATGTCTTTTAGATTGGGACAGCAGATGAGCATACAGATTTATTACTATTACTTATTTTGCAGTTTCCCCTCAATCTGGGAGGAGCTTACAGACGGTGTCCTGCAAGAGGTTTAAGGTGGGCAGACCCTTCAAGTGTTATAAAAGCCTTGTGGAAGTACAAGGCTGCATCCTTATACATACAGCAGCATCAGGAATTCAAATCCTCATTTGCTTTGACAGTGTAAAGGAACTACATTCTGTCCTGGGTAACACAACTGAAAATGCAAATGTGAGGAAATATAATCCATCCCCACTCAAAGTGTGCCTAGAGACCTGGCAGAGCACAGGTCTGAGTGCAAGGGCCAGGAGGTTATTGCTGGATGTAAGAAACTACTGCTCATAGTGGGGGAACTGGGCATCAGAAAGTGCATCTGAGGAGCCTTCAAGGGATTTGAATATTAGATGTTGCAATAAGATGGGAAGTGATCCATTTTAAACATAAATAAACTCCTCAGCCTCTGTATTTCTTGTAGACGTTAGTGCCAGTGTTAAGGAAGGATATAGTTTTTGCCTCTAGAAATAGCGTGCCTGTTTAGTGAGAGAAAGCGTGCGTGTTGCTGCATTATGTTGCTAATGTACGTTCTCGTATGGAAGTATAAGGACAGGCTCTGACAGGAGCGAGGAGGAAAAACCCCGCTCTGCCCTTGCAGCAGGTGGCCTGGGGAAGCCCGCAAGCCAGGCTTTCGCTCCTCCAGGCCCCTTCCTGCGCTCCTCCTTTTGCCCTAGCCCACTTCATGCTCCTGGTATGACTCTCTCTCTTCTTTAGCTCATGAGGTCTGGCTGTGGAGCCAGGCCTTGGAGAGGACTTGGACCGCGGTACCTGGGCTGTGAGCAGTGCCTGTGTTCATCAAGGGAGGGCAGGAAGGGTGCAGAGCTCCTGACACACCAGTCGTACCAGCGTACAAACGTGTGCCTACCAGTGAGTGTAAGACAGAAAGGAGCTGTCCCGGGGTCAGCCATAACACCATACAGCGTCTTTATGCCTGTTTAGCTCGGCACATAGCAGTATCATGAAGGGAAAAAAGCTCAATGACACTGAAATAGGAAAACATGTAAAAATGGAAGAAGAACCCCATCCCCAAAGGGGATGCAGGCCAAACCTTTACAAGCCTGCTGAGCTTCTGAAAACTTCCTTTCCCTGTGGTACAGCTCATCTCCTGGTGTTTTTCTTTTTCAGTAGCTACAGCTGGAGGAAACAGGAACATGCTAAGGGTTTTATTTCTCGCTGGAATTAAGTGTAGAGATATTGATATTTCCTGTTAGAAATAAGTTTAGAGAAAGAAGATCGACACAACGTTCCTAAAATGAATGAGACTGCTCAGCTACTACCCCGGCTTCAAGTTCGCTTCTTGGCCTTCCTGTGGCTGCAGGAGGCCCCTAGCTCATGGCTGCCTTGGGGGCACGTTTCTCCTGAATTTGAAGCAGCTGAGGGCTGAACACACTGACAGATATCCTTGAGACCTGTGTATTGCACATGGCGTTGAGCAAGAGCCCAAAATTTCATGCTCCCTACTCTCTCCGAGGCCTCCCTGCCTCCTGTGCCATACAGGTGGTAAAGCTGTCCTGGAACAGGGATGTCCTCGGTGCCAGGCCCCAGAGCACACCACATGGCCTGTGGTGGACCTGGAAAGTTTGGGCTCCTCCTGTTTTAAAATCCATATGCTTCCACAGAACACTTCTTTTTCTACCAGCTGGTGTTTTCTCATGAAAGACATCTCATTGGAAAAGTCTCGGCCAGTGGTAGCGCGAGGGCCTATCACTCCACTGTTTCTTTCTAGTGTTTCAGGAGCATCTCTGCGCTTATCAGCTGAAAATCAGCCTTAATTTCTAGAAGTATTAAAGATGCTCATTACAGCCGATGTGTAGGAAGGAATGCAGAGAAGCCTAATAAAGGATTACTGCTGTTTGTGTTCATTATTTAGCACTAGGTAAAACAGCAGTTCTGGTTACAATATGGAAGTATAGATAGTCTTTGTTATTATTACAGGTGAATATAGTGAGTGTGAGAAGTAAAACAATCTGATTTTACTCAAAGCTGCATCAAATTCAATGGTCAGCGGAGTTCTTGTAAATGACATCCATTATCTAATACTGTATATGCTGTCCTGTCCTTTCCTCCATACTAATCTTCCCTTTCTGTTTATCACTCTCGTATTGTTGTCTGAAGCTTCCTCCCCTTTCTGCTTCGAAGCCCCTTTACGCAGGAGTGCGTTCACAGATCCGCATCTTGCCATTGCCTGCGTGTGCCAGCTGAGCCCCTTCCACGTGGGTCCCTTCAGAAAACCTGATCATCACTGATCACCAGCTGGAGACATCACTACTGCTGATGTTACCAATGCTTGTAGGGTGTCAGTATGTTTCACATTTTAGGTCCCAGTATGTTTCCTGTGGTGGCAAAATGCTTGTTTTTTTAACTTGAATCATTTCAGTGATGCAGCTTTGGCCTCAGCACCACGTATGGATGAGTTCTGCAAACGAGCTGTTGCCCAGGGTGGGAGCGATCAGCTCGGGGGTGATGGGAACTCCTTCAGTTGGCTTTGCTGCTGCTGGAAATCCATTTTGCAAACTCTCTCAGAAAACTGCGCGTAGACTTAAGTACTGCTATGGACAACTGAGCTGTCGGAAGCTTTTTCCTTTTCTTTTTTTTTTAACCACCACTGATATTGCACTGGATAGACTGGGGACTGGAACATGCACGGAAGGCCTAGTGGATAGATTAATTACCCATTGGATGGATTAATTTTGAATGCTTCTAGAGTTTGGGGAATATCTTCCAGCGACTGTTAACAACAATGGGAAGAGCACAAAAGCCACCCAGATAATACAACGTAGTAAGAATGCTATTATCTCTTCTGTATTAATACTCCTGCCACTTGTTGGTTGCACCAAAATATAGTGCAAGTTGGAAGAGTTCCCAGGCAAGTCTAGAGCAGGTAAATCATGGGCAACATTTTAATTTTCCGATGCTAAACAAATGGCCTTCAGATGAGTGAACAGAAATATAAATAGCAATCTGGTAACAATTTGGTGATTGATTTTTAACTTTGACTCTAAGCATACACTTTTGGAAATTTATACTTTATTTTTATGAAAGTCTTTTATGGTAAGTGCAGTTTATTGGCCTTCTTAATGATGGCTGGTTTCACTGCAGAGAAGAAACAAAAGAAAAACAGACTTGAGCTGCTCTGGAAAATAACTGGAAGGTAGGAATGGATAAGAGAAATAAAAAGTCCTCAGATCCTAAGTAAATGATAACGCATGCATTACTGAACTATTACTTCCATTTAGAAAGGGACAGAATGCAAAACGTTCAGAAGAAGCCCTCCAAAGCTGAGCACACTGAGGTATATTCAAAGCTCAGACTGCGCAAAGTAATGGGGGAAACATACCTGTGTTTCCTGCATGGTCAGCGTAAAGCTGGGGGAAGAAGGAGGAAGGGGGGGACGTTTGGAGTGATGGCGTTTGTCTTCCCCAGTCACCGTCACAGAGCCCTGCTTTCCTGGAGATGGCTGAACACCTGCCTGCTGACGGGAAGGGGGAAGG
>NW_008795037.1:4802178-4811670 GCF_000699145.1 Aptenodytes forsteri
TAACTCCACGCAACACACCACCTCTCCTGTCCTGAGTGACCACCCAACACAGAGGAGCCCAAAGTCACGGACTAAATGAACTCAGTGGAGTGGCTGGGGTTAAGCCATGACACCTACCCTGTTTTATAGGTAGTTCTGCTGGTTTCAGTTGCTTTAGTTTTCTGATTTATAGCAACTCCTTGTAGCATGGTCCAATGCGCAGAGTATACCCTAGGTTAAGCCACGACACCTACCCTGTTTTATAGGTAGTTCTGCTGGTTTCAGTTGCTTTAGTTTTCTGATTTATAGCAACTCCTTGTAGCATGGTCCAATGCGCAGAGTATACCCTAAGTTTATTTTTCCTCTGTATTATTTCTTCAGTAATAGCCTTGTTACATACTGCTTGCGTCACCATTAGTCATATTTTGTAGATGAAGTTTTGTTGGGTTTTTTTAGTTGGTGGGAAGATGGTAATGAAGAATGCTTGGGATAGGACTTTAGACTGAAAATAAGAGTTCACTTCATGGCCCATCCACGTCAGTGGAGAACTCCCAACCAATTGATTTCCAGCCATTTCCTGGTGAGAAGATAAGGGATTGACTCTCCTCAGGAGATGCTCATATCCTGCGTTGGACTTGGACCTTTGTGCATCCAAGTGAAATTTCCACACTTCACAAAGGGAAATGCTTTGTGTGTGCATGTGTGTTTGCACACACAATGGTATTAAATACCATACAAAACTTTCCACAGAGATCTCAAAAAGGGCACCCCAAAGTATCCCATGTTATGGCAATGTTTCGCATCAGATTTGATAGTCAGGAGAAGCCTATGAAGGAAGGGCAAGGGTAAGAGTATTCAGTGAATTAGGCTTAGACTTAGATAGGCCATGGACACATATACAAATAGAAGAGCCCCTCTCTTGCGATTGATTTCTTGTCCACAGGTATTTCTGCATCTTGATACTCTTTACTCACAGAAAAGTCGTGACGGGGTCTGAGCTCGTGAACCTGACTGCAGGACTGAAGCCCAATCTTGGCTAGGGCCAGTCAGGTACTCAGCAAATATCTGTTGTTGTCATATCTGGCTCAGTATCTAGTTATAACGTATTAAAAATAAACACTTCGTGAAAAATGAAACAGGATTTTTACCTGTTGAAATTTATGAAGCAAATAGCGCGCGTGTGTGTGTGCATGCACGCTTCCCCAAAGAGCGCTGCTTAAGTGACTGTTTACAAAGTTGGATAGCTATCGGGCATCCATTTGGAAGTAGGCTTAAAACACAATTAGCTTGCTGTGCAAAAACCATCAGAATAGCTTTGACGCTTCCTTATTGGCAGAGATTGCAGCGGTAGCAGTGAAATTATAAAATAGATCTACAAGCCAACTATGAGTGTTTACTTAAAAGAGGACGTTCGGCTACAGTTCCAAAATCAGTTGCGGTATATACCGCTGAAGTACTTGGGCTATAATTAGTAGGGTCCTAAATGAGATAAGCATGGCAATTTAATTATCAGATAACTTTAACATATGCTTAAAAGGATTCCAACTTGATAAGAATTGTGATAATGTTTTCTACTCAGTGAAAATATCAACATCTAAATATTTAATACAGTCACAGGAAATTTAAATGAAGTAAATTTTCAGAGAAAAATGAGGCGAAGCACTTCCCACAGCGATATGGTTGAGACAGGGTTTCCTTTTAATTTTTGATGAGTATTTGTTTTTCTAAGGGTTACATAAGCGATATCACAAAATTCTAAGCCCTCTTTTTCCCTTCCTCCGTGGTACCACTGAAGGCACATTTAGCTTGCATGTTAATTCAGAAATGCGCCTGATAGCTCTACGTAACAAAACCGTGCTGCGACATTATGATGTGAACTAATCTGTGAGCTGAGAATCTTCTGTTCATTTTGCTCATGAAATCCAGCCGTACTTTGTATAAGAATGCAGAGAAGAAAGACAAATGGTTTACCCTCTAAGCCACCCAGCATCCTGTTCTTGATATTTCAGTAACATATGCTAACATATGCTTTCCTCAAGAACTTCAAAAACATGCTTTTAGCAGCAATGAAAATAGTACCATACATCGAATTCAACTTTAAACCTCATAGTTTACCTCTAATACCATTACCTCATGTATAGAAGAAAATGTAAATCTAAAATATGCTGGTGATTATAACCTTTCTTCCTGACAGACACTGCAATATAAATGCACATAAATTGAATTTCTTCTTTAAAGAAATTTGAATACCTTTGGAGCATTTTAGCAAATCATCTCCAGCCCTTATGGCACAACTTCAATGGACTGTGGAAAAGTGCTCTCCCTATGGCATGACTCCTGCAATAGAAGGACATAGCAAGGCAGAGACATGCCAAGAAAAATAGAATGTACTCCATTGATATTCAAAATTTATTTTATTAAACTTGCACAAAAGACTGGAAAACTGGAAGCTGGTTTTATTAGAAAAGGCATTCGAATATTAACTCTATGAGTGCTGTTTGCATTGCGTGTCTGGAAAAAATAGCAATTGAAGATATACAGTTTGAACAGTTTGACTTTGCTCCCTAGGATAGTTATTTGATTCCTTGTGTTAACCATTAAATCAGAAACTGTGAGAGTGGGTAAGTGGTGAGTAGGAGATCCTGATGCATCGGATGAGAATTCTTCAGAGGTATTCTCCCTTGGGGGAGAAATGAATGTATTTGAGCAATCTTGTGCTAATTAGTAAATATGCCAATTGGTGGATAACAGCCATATTTCAGAATTCCATTTCTAAGGGAACATATGGCAATGTTCCTGAATACCATCAGCTGTCAGTGTTTATCTTAGAATAGGGTTGGGAAATGAAGATGCCAAAAAAAGTATTTTTCAGCGCGGCAAATACTAATATTTCCATAATATGTTGGAAGGATAAACGAACTGAAGTTTCCTAAGTGTTTGGTTGAGTGGAGAATGGCCAAGTTTGCTCTAAATTGGTTGGATCGCTTTCCTGTTAATCAAAACAAGGTAGGTGTTTACTTTAGCAAGGTGAGATGCTTCAGTGTATTAAAGATTTTTACCTCCGTCTGCATAGTGCAATGTACATAACTTATGATAATCTTGGGGATTGAAAGAACTGCTCATTGATGTAGACTTGCCACATGATATTTTTTAAGATGATCTACTGCCAGGTAAATTCATGGGTTAAGAAAGTTACCTCAGTGGTGAAATATTGCCCTTAGCCTTTGGCTCCACATATGGTACAGACTTTCCAACTTCAGAACTTTAGAAATTGGTAAACGCTGTAGCTTGTCAATAAATATGATATGTGTGTGTATGTGTCAACACTGCCCCAGTCTGCCATTACAGTTAATGGTCTGGATGTGTTTTTATTCCTACTGTAACCACCTATTTTCAGAACGTTATAATTTATGCATAAGCATTTCCTCATGACAAAGATCTGGGATGTGACGTAAGCCAAAAAACTTTTTTTTAAATAAAACCTGTTTTGACACAAAGTTTACAAGTAGAAAGGTATTATTTATATTCTGAAGAAGTAACGTTTCATAGAAAAGTTATGAATAAGGACTTCATTTATTCATTTTTCTGAGTGACAATGCATAGACATCTGAGATGATATGAAGCAGGGCTATGGCACTGGACAACCCCTGCGTTCCTCTAGAGTCCCATTCCATTTGAGCAGGATCTAATTTTTCATTATAAAATATGTCACCATCCTCTCCATTTCTCCATTCTAGTTAGATGAGGGAGTGGGTAAAAGTTTTTCAAAGCTTCTCAGTGCCTTAGGGCCGGATGAGAGTTAGGATTCTAAATGGCTTTTAAAATCCGGCCTTTAGACTCATTCTCAATAAAGCAATGAAGGCATTTAAGAGCCTGAGTCTCCTTGAGAGTCACCGGGATTTAGAATCCTGTACACCAGAATTAAAGTGTTTAAAGATTGAAATAGTCACTTTAATTGTTTTTCGAATGCGCGTAGACGTTTTCCTGCTCTTTCAGACACCTGACTGCATTTGGGAATCTGACCCTGAGACACATCTGAATATCCTGTGCTCAAAATGTGAGCTAATACCATGCCAAGTCAGCTGGAGCAATGCATTTGTCTATGCTAGCAATTTAAAGTCAAACTTGTTTGAGTATTTGATGTGGCTATTTAAATCTAAATTAATTCCCCATCCTAACTATAGCAAAGATGGGAGGACATCAAGAGCAAATGCTTCAAGCCAATGCTCTGCCTCAGTTGCTGCAAGAAAATTGCTGGTGGTGACACAGCAGTAGTGCCGCTGTAATCGTGGGCCTCGAATGCAGGCAGGGAAACCCACTGCAACAGATGAAATCGTGGAATCGTATCATCCCGCACTGGCCAGGAGAGCGGGGATCAGGGATGCTCAGGGCTGTGGGTGGCCTGCAATGCCAGGACCGTGGCAGAGACTAGCACAGAACTCAGCTGGGCAAACCCTGCCTGGGAGACTTGCTTGGTTTCCTGGCCCCTCTGCATCAGTCCGTGGTTGAAGCCAAGCGCAGCCCACTGATGATAATCCATAGTCTATGGCCCAATGGTTGTTTTAATCCGATAAAGTGCAGCAGCTGTAGCAGGGCCAGGGGGAGCACAAGCTATGCAGAGCTCCAGGTCTGCACTGCAAGTGCTGCCTCTCAAATTGTACTGGCTGAGAAGAAAGCACAGCCAGCCAGGAGTGCTTGTGGAAAGAAAATCATAGTGTTTGGAAATACAGACTAGAAATTGTTTGATGAAATGGCTACTTTTGTTCTTTTGACAGGTATTAAAAACATAGAATAACCTAGAATATAGTATAATACAGGGCTGGCAACTTTCTTGACTTTATCATGACTCTCACTGATGTAGGTCTATCTCCCAGACTCAAAGGATGGCATATGCTTTGGTTAGTAAATATATAGCCCCTACAATGGCCAAGAAAAGCTTGATAATGTTGAAGTTGATAGCTTCAAAAAATGGAAGGAACATGAAACGATCTCTAAATTTGTAATCTTTAGGTCCCATGATTTTTAAGGCGAGCTGCTAATTTTGGGGTCCAGGTCATGATATGTGAATGTTTGGAGTTGGCGATAATACAAAAAATTATCAAGCCATTTGAGCATCTGCCTGTCAATTCTCACATTTGAAAGATCAATTCTTCCTGAAAGAATACTTGTTCCCTTTCAGGATTGATGTATTGATCAGACTGCTGTGTCTTTGGCAGCTTATTGTTTTTTTTGGAAATCTGAAATATGTTTTAAAAATAAATAGATAATCTCCCCTTTCCCCAACCCCTATAAAGATGGTCATCCGGAGATAATCTTTAATCACAACTCTAGGCTCTGAAACTGAGGTTTACAATCGAAATGCCAACAAAATTTTAACTGTGCCATAATACAACAGTTATGTAACTACAGTACATAATGTACTTAATATGCTAATCTCTGAATATCAGGAAGCAAAATCTCACTAGAGCAGAACTCGGCTATGGCCTAACAGCCTTTTGCTTGCAGAAAAAAAAGAGAAGGAATTGCAAAGCCTGTAAGCGCGAGCTGCTTCTTCTGGTTAGCCCTGGCATTTCTGGGAGAATGAACAGCACTTCTTAATTTTCACTTCAACCACTAGCTGCTTTTTTTTATGGTATGTCCTGCCAGTTAGGCTTGATTCTGCCATGTTTTTGATGATTTATTTTTGTTTGACAATAATGTAAAATACAAACCATCTGATGCTAGGTTTTAGCTCCATTAGCTGGGAACCACAAACCTATGCCATGTCACTTTTTCTTTTTATAGTGCTGTTTCAAACTTACTGGCATAATTGATCGATCTTTTTCCTTGTCTGGATTAAATGATGTTTTTGGCCAGAGTTTCATACCAGGATGCCAAATTTTCTTACTCTTATGACTCTCATCTCTGTGTTGCACAGGACTAACTATATAATATTCAAATGCTTCATTTGTAAACACACAGTTATGTACACAAAACGTGCTTCTTAATGTTTCCCCAATTTGGCTCTGCTGTTACACTAGTGATGGCTGCTGGCATGTAGACCAACTAATTTGCACCATGCCAACACTCCAAAAGCTGAATTAAATTGAGCCTGGATAATGTACAAATACTGCAACCTAATGTTTTTAAAGAGTCAGTCCCTAAGGAGCATACATACAGATGGGTTTCTGTTAAATACGTGTATCTCTGCACGCGCCTCTCGTGCCAATATATGGATTTTAGCAGGGATCCAGTTAACAGAGATATGTTGGCACATTATTCCTGAAGTGGTTCTTCCATTATGTAATGGAGCTCCCTAGACATAACCAAAACAGCCCTCCTCAAACTTGTTGGACGAAGGGATCGCAGCCAGCCCTTACTCTCTCCTGTAGGCTGCTGCATAGAGGGAAAAGGAAGAACAGCCTGGTCTGTGCAGCGGACCCATGTCCTGCCTGTGGAGTCACACCGTGAGATGGAGCCACAGAAAGATGCTTTGCAGGATCCAGGGTGCGTGCTGGGTGCTCAGCTCCGGCCAGCCCAGGGGCCAGGGCAGGCTGGGGGAGCCAGGGGCTCTGCATAGGACTGCAGCCGCTCTATAAAGGCAGGTTTGCCAACCTGCACCTTTTGGCTGCAGCAGTCAGTTTGTTTATCATTGAAGGTAAAGAGGCAATTTCAGCAGCTGTGAAAATGGTATTTTTTACCTTGACACAGGTAGTTTCTCATATCTAGCTTAGTAACGTGTGATAGATCCTTTTTTAAAAGACAGTAACACGTTTTACCCTATGTGAACCTTAATATACATGTCTCATCAGCCACATGCGATAGCCACTTCACACTCCAGAGCATGAAGCATTGGTAAGACACAGTGGGTCAGTAAGAGTTTCTTGTGTAAGCAAAGTGTCCTCAACCCACCAGAATATGTTATGCAACAGAAAACACTTTTAATCTTTTTGGAAATAATTTTGTCACTCAGTTTGTGGTGTTGTTTAACATATCCAGGTGTTTCAGTCTGGCTCCCTTCAATACACAGAGGAAATATCAGCGGGGGGCTCTGTCTTTCCAACAGTCTTAGCCCAGGTATGGCTTGTTCATGTTTCTTGGACCCATGCACTCAAATACTCTCTGTAGCAATAGAAGAGTGGGAAAATAAAAGATCTTAGTGCACAGCAGAAAGAAACAGAATGAAATCGGACTGTGAAAAACCTTTTTCACATTTTAAACCTTCTCTTCACATCTGTGGGCTATTTGGATGAGTTAATCACAAGCCAACTGATGTTTGCTACTGTGGGAACTAATAGGATGGATAAAAGATCTGGAGGGGGTGTGGAATGAAGTAGACCTGATTATTTTAAACTTGCCAGGTTTCTGAAGAGAGTTTTTAGCAGAGGAGGCATTGGAGGGGGTTGCTGTTGCTGCATGCTCGGGGGGAGGAGGGCCACTGCTGTTTCTTTGTGGAGAACCTGGTGAGCTGGTTCAGCTTATGCAAGGCTGCAGGTTTTGGATAATTCACAAAGCAAAAAGTAAAATCAAAAGGAAATATTTCCTCAACTACAAGGTATTATATCCTGTTCAATTTAATTTCTGCCTTCTGTTGTTGTGAACCCTTTAACATGTAGTGTCAGCTTGGCAAGGATCTTCCGACAGTATCAAAAGAGAATTTGCCCCTGAAATATTGTCACAGGAATTGCTGCAGCTCTCAATAATGTAGTCTCCCAAGAAGCAGCAATGGAGATGGCTGCTGCAAGGAGAACGAATCCCCCTTGGGCGAGGTACTGCCCCGCAGTCCCCAGCAGTCTAATAATAATTTCTAAGGAGGCAAATTAATATAAGCTGGATGCTGCAAGTTCCTCGTCGTGTGGATATATAGCCCAGGTATGAGGCTGACCAACAGGAGCAAGGTGAGGGGTAAGACCTGGGCTGGGTGCTGGTGGTTTCAGGCTGCATAACCCTCCTGCACACAAATGTGCTGAGGTAAGCTGGCCTTGGACAAGGAAGCACAACGGGTGCACAAGGAGACTGCTTATCCAATGCATAAATATATTTCTTTGTGTTGGGAGGTAAAGCAGCTACGAATTAGTAAACCAGAGTGCTCTGTAAGAATCTCTTGCGCTATTTTTTAAAAGATAAATATTCTCCCTGTTCAACTTATTGATTTTTTTGATTAAGTAAAAAGGGTATTTTCACAAAGATACTTCCTGCCTTTAAAATATCGTAGATCGCTTGTTAAATTGCCCAGCACTTTTTTCATGAAATTATATTGCTGCTGCATGTTTGCTCCTGCTCAGATGAACCGCAGATGGAATTTGCCTACTTTCAGCATGAGATAAGACGAAGTCTTACATTAGTCGTAAAACCACCAAAAAGATTTATTAAACTGAGATTTGAAAACAGAGCTGAATTCCCCTTTTCTGCAGTTTTTAGATTCTGAGTTTTGGGTTGTTGCTAGTTTATTTGCGGGGCACTAGAGCCTGCAGAAATTGCCGCCTTCTCAGGAATCATCCATCAGGACAGATGTTAAAATATCTCAGTGCTCATTAGTATTAATTTCATGAACAATTTCTAAATTGTTCTCCCAGTGTTGAGAAGTGGGACAGAAATAGAAGAAATTGAGGATAGAAATGTTGATAATTCTTCTCTCTTTCACATATCCATTTGACTCAGGTAGGAGATTTGTCTTTGCAATTGGATCCTGGAGAACCAACTAAATCAGCGTTCCATGAAGGCCCTTTTCTTCCTACTTTATTAAGATATTTCCCCACAGTGGCACATTTTCCTTGTATCATTAAAATATTTCCTTAGGAATTATCTCAATTTCAGAGCTGACCTGTGGCCTCAAGTCACCAATTATATGACTTCAGCAGTACCTTATTTCCACTGAATAACAGCTGAGACGACGTACCTTTTTTTCTTTACCAAGATGCATGGCTCAGGTATTTAGTGTTGACTGACCTCCCTTCCGTTCACCATCTGCCCTTTTTTAAAAAAATAAATAAATAAAATTAATTAGAGGGTCTCTGTCATTGCAGTGGCCAAACCACTTTTAGTATCCGTTATTGTTTCCCTGCAATGAGTTTACAGGATGTTCCAAAATATTATGAAGATGCAGCTTACAGAGCTCCAGTTTCATGCTGTACGTGGATAGTGTTATACAAGTCATGTGGCAGCTCAGACATGTGTTTTGAGGTTTTTGGTGTGTCACTCAAGCCCCTTGGCCCTGTGTCCTTTGTATGGCTGGATGATGAATTTTATACTGGCAGAATATGCTGTTTGTGGAAAACAGATTTTGTGTGGAGGAGCTGCCAACATATTTCCTTAGACTGACATCAAAATACAACGAATGCTGTCAGGGAAGCCGTGTTCTAAAATGCGTGCTTTTGTGCATGAGTGTTTGCGTGTATCTGTGTATGTATTCAGGGCTTTTCTAAAATTTAATAATAATAACCTACTGGACGTATGTATCTGTAACTCAGCGCTCTCTCTCTGCCCCAGCTACAGCCATTACCTTGAGATCTTTTATCTCAAGCTAACGGCAGT
>NW_008795037.1:4811829-4824315 GCF_000699145.1 Aptenodytes forsteri
TATCGCAAGCTAAGCCGGCAGTCGCCTTCGGTAGTCAACCGTCCCTGACAAATTCCTGGAGTTGGCCAAGACGACACAAACCAGAACTCCTAGAAATAGCCAATATTGTTCTGACTTTTGGCATTATTGTCACAAAAACTGTTGTTTTGAAATTCTGTTTGGCATCTCTGAGAGCTTATGATCATATGACAGGATCAGGTTCAGTATGAGCGTTCTCTTCATTTCAAAACCATCCAGTTCTTGGTCAGTTTCACATTTTAGACCTCAAAACAAACATAAAACATCCCAGATTCTCACTTGCCATATGACTGTGCAGTAGCTTGTTTAATTGCTTTGTGCCTAAACTTTCTGTAGATAAAAAAGAGAGAGCAAAATTTGCATATAATGGAAGTGCTTCATTTTGAAGCACTTTGAGCTGAAAAATGTTATTTTAACTACTTCACCCTGCTTCAATATTTTATCATTTGAGAATATAAATTGTAGGGGCACTCTTATACTAGTGACTTTGGAAAGTATAAAATCAATGCCTTCTCTATTTTCTGACTTTTGTTAGCCTAAGAGTGGGAAAGTATAACATTTAAAAATACCTGCAACCTATTTTTGTCTTTGGGCTGTTGAGAAAGCTTTGCTTTGCTTTTGCCCAGAGACATGGGAAACAGTGATGGATGGTCAGAGGGGGCAACCCATCTCTTTTATTCCCACTGTGCTCTATAATTTGTAATCCTTATTGTGTCTGAAGCTAAATCTGAGGCATTCCAGAGCCTAGATACTGCGTGCAGCAAGGTCCAGTCGACAGTGCTCTGGGCTGGGAGGCAAAAGACCTGGTGCCAGAGGTCAGGGACCGAGCGGGGAGTAGGAGCCCAGGGATCCATCCTGTGCGGTTCCGGAGCTTGTGCAGAGCTCTGCACCAGAAGAAATGGAGTATAAAATGCTGCCAAGGCAGAGCGAAAGCCTCTCGCTTTCACTTTGCACTGGTAAGAATTGCTGCAAGAGGCAGCGATCAAACCCTTCTCGTTGAGACCATGCAGTCGTTCCCCTGCACTGTTTCCCCAGCAGCCAGGTACGGATAATGATGCTTTTCCATGCTCGAGATCTGTGGCTGAAAATTTAAGTGACTCGTTAGTGATGTTTCTCAGCTTTTGGATCCTGCATAAATAATATCTTGATAATGGTTTGTTATTTTGCTTTGGTTTCTTTTCAAGCATTGTCAACCGTTGTTCTAAAGTACATTAAAATGCAGAAGGAATATTTTGCAGTCAGGGACGGCTCTGTTAGGGACAGGTAATGGGGAGATAATCAACAGATAGGCAGGCAGTCGTCTTGATCGTACATATGTTTTAACTTGTGGAAAGACAAAAATAGTCTTCATGCCAGAGACGTCTAAAAACTCACTGAGTTGTCATCTCGATAAACTATCAGTCAGGACCTTTGTCATTTTGTTACTGTCTCTTGTGTGGCTTTATTCACCTCTCCCTGTACTTTATTGTAGGGGAAGTCAAAAAAGTCCTGGGTGTCTTTATTTTATTTTATTTTATTTCCACAGAGCCTTAATCTGTTTTACATCTGTGTGTGACTGCAGAAAGGCAAGAAAGGGTGAAAACGGATCAAGCCACAGTAAAGCAGTGGGAGAGCTATTTAGTACTGTTGAAATAACTCCTGTCCTATCCTGACAGATCTCAGCGCTAGAGCTTCAAAACCACTAGCAATCCTACAGAGTTTTTTTTAAGTGAAGTACTAATATTCCCTCTTGGAACATTTCTGAAATGGTACATATGTAGGTTTGCTAGAAATATTTAGGAGAAACAGCTGGACATTACAAGAAAGCTGTCTTTTATACTTAATCTTTTTATATGACCCAGTTCATATTTATAGCATATTTTCCTTCAGCTTTCCTCCTTCTAGCCCCCATCCCCTCAATCTTCTGCATTTTGCATTTGCGTCTAAACAGACGTTCAAATGAGAGGTCAGAAAAGATTGAGCGCAGAATTTTGTCAGTGCTAAGGGCCTGATTCTGCACTCCTGACTAATAGTCAGGAGTCTAATAATCAAAACTATTAAGAGACCCCCCCCGTTGCCTGGATGAAGAATCAGTCCAGCATCACTGCTCTGGGAGAAACCTTCAGGACTCCCGCATTGACATTTTATACTCGCATGTACATAGATAAAATATGAAGACTTGTGATTGCCTCATTTGTATCCACAAATGTGTTTGCAACCGTCTTCAAATTACCACTTTTGCAGCATTACTGAATGCCTACTATGAATAGCCTCCTTTAGGATAAAGTTACTAGTACAACACGGCTTGGTCCAACAGAACATCAGTGAAACACCATGTTACCTCCGAGTCGCTTAACTGGGCTCAGAGTAGATAAACAAATATCCCCAAAGTCACTGCTGTTATTAGATCATTGTCTGGCCAATGCATAGAGAATATGGAGAGGCCTAGGAGGATTTTTTTTTCCCCCCTTATTCTGTGTTTCAATCTATGGGGCTGAACAGTTGATTCTAGTCTTGGACTGAACTGAGCATTTCAATAACTTGTATTTTAATCAAAATCAGACGTGT
The DNA here is from genome assembly GCF_000699145.1 of Aptenodytes forsteri. NCBI lineage: Eukaryota > Metazoa > Chordata > Aves > Sphenisciformes > Spheniscidae > Aptenodytes > Aptenodytes forsteri. The sequence goes on from NW_008795037.1 coordinate 4,814,395, forward strand.
ATGTGTGTGTATTTTCCTGTAACCAGCCCAAAAGACTTTTCTTTAGGGTATTTTGAAATCATTACACTTAACGGGTGATGTGGTGCCTTCTGACATTCTGAGGCAATATTTGTCTTCATTACAACAAAATTATGTCATCATTGCTGTGCTCTAAACAGTATAAACTAATCAAGTAATAGGTTGCTACAGAAAAGCTGTTAGGAGTATCAAGACTGTAAGGATAATAAATGTCCATATTTTGTTGAAGAAAATGTATACAACAAAAACTAATCCCCTGTCTTACCCTCCTTTGTAAGAATTCACATTCTCCCTCAGTCCCTGAAGTTACTGTTTTTGTCTGAAGAACAGGCTGCTGAAAGTTGTTCATCCAAGCCTAAGCACTTAAAATTTGGTGTATGCTTGAGTATGAAAATTGCGTCACTGTCTTCTGTGATGATCATAGCCATGTGTGTGTGACATGATGAGACGAAATGAATTGCCTTTTGCTAAGCAGCCTTTTCAAATGGGGCTGATCTAACCCCATCAAGTCAAGGGATCAGCGTCTAGGGTTATCATTCCCCTTTCACTACGATGCAAAGTCTTGGGCTTTCTGAGGGGGAAGGCACTCAGCCCAGCTCGTTGGGACTCACCAGTCACAAGGCTGCAGCTTAATTAACGAGTCTCTAGTCCCAAGCATCCTGAAGAGCACATCAGTATGGTACGCTCTCTTTTGCTTCTCTGGGTTAGAAGATGAAAGTGTGTTTTCCTGGTGAATGTGTTACATAGCCCAGGTTACAATAATCCAACCTGAAAATACTGAAGACATGAATGTGGGGTGGTTATCCCAGCAGGAGCATCAGGAGTGCAGTGATTGCTTCTGCTCCAGAGCTCAGTACCAAGGATGGATTCAGTAAGACCCAAAGGCAGCATCATATTTTAGCTGTCCTGGAGAAAGAGCCCTGCAAATGAAGGTGAGCCTGTGTACCGTATTCTTCTATACTGTGTACTTCATTCCTCCAGTGTTTTCTCCTTTCAGCCAGTATTGGCTTGTCAGGGTGTGTTTTAAGCCAGCTGTTCTTCATCCAGATTTCAGTCTCCCTCATGCACTAAGAGGTCTGGAAGACAGTGCTGGCTGTGTGGGATGAAAAGGATACGTCTTGGCATATTGCTGGGCTATTAGTCCATATCACTGCACAGTGATCCCTAGAGGTGGCAAATGATAAATAGACTGGACAGTAGTTAGCAAGTTAGAGCGAACTGGGACTCGCCGGTAGCTCGGGAGGTCATTGGCACTGAACGCAGATTTCCTGAGGATGAACCAGGCTACCTTGGTCACAGAGCTTGCGTACTCACCTTCCCAACCTGCTGTTCCAAATCAAATAGATTTTTTTTCCTTCTTTTCTGGGATAAATAAATCATATAATTAGAAGAAAAATTCAAGCTGCATATAAATTCCATGAGCCAACCAAGTGGAAAATCTGACGGAGAAAACATATCTATTTGCTTTTCATTTTTAAGAGTAGCAGGACTTTCCCTCACAAATACAGTTAATCCACTGGTCTTCAGCTTTTCAAAACAGAAAACTTGTGATGTATCTGTCTTAAGACGTCGTGGTAAAAAGATTTCTTTAGTTACCTTTGCCTGCTGATGTCGAACCACAGCATGGCAGGCTTTGCATGGCTGTGCAGAAGTCGCTTGAGAATCTTCCTCTGCCACAAATCCACCCTGCAGCTGTACAGAATACCTCCCAGGAGTGCGATGGAGACGTGTATTCCTGCTCTTTCTAAGAGGAAGAAGTCTCAACATTACAGGTTGTGGATGCAAAGGTGAGATTTGGAAGGATTAGTGCTAGAATAGACTGTTCATTGACATCTGTAACTGGCCTGGGACAGGAGAAGGCCAGACTGGCCTCTTTGAAGCTCCCTTTCCTAGGTATGCCTTCTGGAGCTCTCTGCTTGACACTTATCCCCCTAGACTGGGTGGTGGCACGAATGCCACAGGTTAGCTCTTGGATAACATATAGCTTGTGTCTAAGCCACTATTAGATTTAGAAAACAGAATCATTTCCCAAAGCCCAGAGGGAGCAGAAGGGGAAGCAAAAGAGAATGGTTCTTAAAAAGTCTTATGTTTCTCTTTGGAAGAAAATTACCATCATCTATCTTTCCTTTCTTGCAAGCTCCTGGAACCTACTAGTAGTGCCCTGCTGCTGGATTTTCAAACTTCTATTTTGCTGAAGAATATCTCTCTGATGCAGGTGCCAGTGTCATTTATCAGAGGACGATGTCAACATTCCTGTGTCATACATGACAAATGACAGCAGAAAGGAGTGCCCCTTGAATTCTCTTACTTTCACAAGGCTCTTTCCTCTCTCCAGTTAAATGACATTTTATTTCCTACAGTGTTTCGGTTTAGACTTCTGTTGCCTCTAGAGAGAGGTACGTTCAAATTGACTCAGAATGAGTGATTAGTACCAGGCATTGAGCTCCAAATTCAGTATTAGTGTAAATACAGTTGCACGGCAATGGACGTAAACTTTGCTTTCATGCTTTTGGGGCAAATTCTGCCTCATCTTACACCTCAGAAAATGCCAGAGAGCTTTTCTGATGTATTCCCAATGGCAGAGCTGGATGGATGTGAGAACATCTCCCTCATCCTCTGTTTCTAATGCTTTTAAAGAGATGACAGACTTTGAGTTGATGACAACCGCCGTATTCAGAAGTGCTTGCTTTGCAAAACATTTACCTGTTCCCGTACCAACGGGCGCTTGGCAGCAGAAATCCGTGCTTCGACCCTGTTCTGTATGTGGGCCTGCTTTGAAAGGTCACATAGAAATTAATTGGGTCGGTATCCAGTGGCACACTCAGTAAGTGGAACAAAGCAAAATAAAAGCTTGGGAAGAAAACAGGGAGGACGGAGCACATATGCTGCTTCTAATCCTCCTTTTCTTCTGCTTCTTTCTATTCTTCTTGCTGGAGGAAGGGATTTGGACTCCTCTTTCTTAAGCCATGCATGTACAAAAAGGACTTTATTTTTAACTCATGTTAAAATCCTTTCTTGGACTAGGCAGCTACGGTTTTAACATGTTAGCTGACTGCGACAACCCAGAGGGGGGGAGCTTAGGGTTTATCTTGACCAGTAAATGCCTGTTAAAACTGCTACTGCTTTGACTAACGCTTGTTAAAATATCAGTATGGACAACATGTGTTTTTAAAACCACACACCTGTACTCCTAATGACAGCAAGGCCTTGGGGGAGGAAGTGATTCACGGAACCGCTGCTCCCTGCTCTTTCCACCCACTCAGCATTTGATTACAGTGTATTTTCCTCTGTTCAAACATGCAGGGGGCTGCCAACCCTGTGATTTTTTTGGTACCAGGCTTTTAAGCTAACCAGGAGCATGGCTTGTCTTTGTTCAGCACCCAGTGAAAGGGCTGGATTTTCATAAGAGCTCAGGATTCAGCAGCAGCCAGGGCACGGTTTGACATGTGCTTAAACAGCATCCCAAAAAAGCAAGTTTTTCCCATCCTGCTCTAGCCTTGCACTGCACTAGTCCAAACACTAATGCAGATAAACAAGGAATTGTTTAGAGAAACTGATCCAACTGAAGAGAACCATAAATAAGTTGATTTTGGTGGTACTGCCATTTAGTTGTTGTATTTCACACCTTCCATCTAAAATCAGTAGAAACAACAAAGCCACTTGTGGACTTTGAGGAGTTTCTGGATCTTTTCTTGGAACAGAACTGATCTTTTTTTTTTTTAATTCAATTATCTTACAGATGTTCCAAAGAACTTCCCTGAAAGAACAGGTTTGTTCCCAAGACCTGAGGGAGATTTGGGGGTAGGATAGTGACAGCAGTAATTTAGATCAACCCTATTCATTATATGCTCAATGTAAAATTTACGCACAAGTTTGCATTAAAAAAAACCCTAAAGTGACTTCAACAAGAGAATGATATCTGCACAGTGACTTGTACTGAAAAAACTGATGGAACTAACTGAATATGGCACAGTTCCTGGAGCAAACTGGGAGTCGAGCAGCCCTTCCTGACATTACTGGTGAGGGTCGAGGGGATCACTCACTCGTGGATGCAGAAGTGACTCAGATGTTTTAATGCATTTATATTTTCAAAGGTTTCTTCAGAAGGAATAGATTTAGCAACATACCTTTTCTTTCTTTTTAATATGAGAACTGAACTTTTTTTTTCTGTACACCTCTAATTTTTCCCCAAAGCAGAGGTCCGTTAGCTCCAGGCTCCACCAGTCCCAAGGGCTGTGATCTTATCTCGGGCTGCCAGAGATCATTATACACATCACTGTCATGTTGCTATGTTGTTGGTGGGGTTTTTTTCCTTCTGTTTCATTTTATTTGTTTTATACGGGGGGCGGGGGGGAAGAGGTAAAAGGGTTTTTCTAGCCCTTAGACATGTAATCTGAGACAAAAGGCCTCAGTTTCTCTCACTCTTCCCTTCCAACTCTACCAGCTGAAGTACTGTTTTTCACAGGATGAATTGCTGATATTCCTACTTACGCAAACTAAGAGCAGCAACTGAGTCTTCCAGTCTGTAACTGTCTTAACTCAGACAGTACCGACATTAATATTCCTAATGGTAAAGCTTTCATTTTGGTTTCTGTTCCATAGTCTAAGATATATCCTTCATTCTCTAGTTACTGATATATTTCTGATGTGCCCAGCAGGTAACTTCTAGGAGTCACACTAGGTCAAACGTACTTTAAAAAAGGGAGGAAGGGATGAAAACCGTTAGTTTCTTACATCTCGCGGTCTTAGCTTTATTCAGTATTTCTGAGTGTTTTTTGGGGCCCAAAAGTAGTTTCTTTAGTAAGGCCTGTTTACCAAAACTGCCACTAGTTTCCTTTGCTTTTTATGTGGCTCAAATCAAAAGTGACACAGAATTCTTATATTTAATCTATCCTAGCAATTTAGGGTATATATTCATTTATCTACATTCCTTAGGGCAGCTTTCACAGCTCTGCTGAAGTTCCAGGGGAACTGAACCTCTTGTGTTGAAAGAGGCTAGCGAGGACAGAGGTGATAACGAGGAAGTGGTCAATCCTCCTCCAATTTATGGGCTGTACACCAAAATTTTCCTATGGCTGAGAGGCACTGGGCAGGTACGTACCTTGGAGACAAAGGCAGAAGTTTGCGGGTGTAAGGTGATGGAAGCTGCCCAGGGGGATCTCGGTTTTGCAGTACCTGATGGGGTTGGAGTGAGCACGCAGCTGCACCCCAGTGTAGTCCTGGAATACCATTTTTGGCAGTTCTTGCAGACTTACAGCGTCCCACAGCTGAAGATCTGAATTACCCAGAAGGTTTTCCACCAGCACAGTCCTGGTGCCAGACAGGTGATGTAGTTTTAGCATGGGAGTTACACTTAATCCGCTTATCAACTTCATGAAGCTCAAGTGTCACAGGTTGGCCATCCCCATGCTGGAGGGTAGGATTGGCTTTCTTACATTGCTCCTTACGTATCACCACTGCTAAGGCTGTGCCTGAGCACGTCTTCTGGGTAAGATGAGGGCGTAGAGGGATTCAGCCAAGTCAGCTGATTTGAGGCAACTTGGAGTAGGAGTCACAGCAGCCAGCACACTGAGTAAGGAAAATTTAGGAGGTGCTAGAGAGCGCCCTTCTGGAGTTGTGCCCTTCTTGGGAGTCTGTGTGCCTGATGGAGATCCTAAGTCAGAGCAGGATTTAAATGTCCCGAGCTTGAGGCCCAAAGTAGCAGAGCAGGGTCAATCCTCCCTGAAATATAGCCTCAAGAGGAGGCAGAAGTATGTCCAGTCTTGTATAAAATACACTGATCATTCCAGTGCTCTTCTGAGGCGGGTGAGATGTGGCACCTACTTGGCTGGAGGGATTCAAATTCACATCTCAGGACTGTCCTAACTAGCAGCTATGCCTTATTCTAGTGCGAGTAGCACTTTGTTCTTTATCTTTGTGTTCAGCGCAGTGCTAGGGGAGGGAGTCAAAGACAAAGAACGGCACATCTCAATTCAGCCTGGATTGGTGATACAATTCCCTTTGGCTCTTCAGCCTAATTGAGTTTGTGGTCTTAGTCTGATGTTTGCAATATGGAAAAATAACTCCATTATTTAACGTAAATTAGACTTCCAGCAGTGAGCGGTAATGACTACAGAGGTCTATTTTTCTCACCTGTACCCCCACTAAATCACGACTGCTTCTCTGGCCGCTAACTCATGGCCAAAATCCACGATGAAGTATTGTAGGTGTAGCTGTGCCGATGCTGGTGTATTTCCCAGGATGGAATGAGGGTTGTGAATGTCAGTATCATCTGTTCCTCACCACCATTTTTATTATTTTCAAGAGTACCTAGAGGCTTCATCTGAGATCAGGGCCTCGACACGTTGGACAAAAAAGTAACTAGAGTTTGGCTCCTCACAGGAAGAACTTATGCTCTAAAGAAGCAAGACAGGCAAAAGTAAGAAGAGAAACAGAACAGTGGAATGATTTATCCAGGGTCACGGGGCGGGTCAGTGGCGAAGCTAAGATCAGAGTCTGTATCTCTTGGTTTCTGCCAGGCCATCACGTAGAACACGTCCACACAAAAGGCATGTTTTAGACATACACGTGGAAATTGCAGGAGCTCACAAGTATTGGAAATATTTCCATTTAGAACAGGAGTGTTAAAGATTAACCTTAACAGCCCTCCTTTTCTGCTGTCATTCAGTTCTTCAGTATGTTCGAAAACCTTGTACAATCCACCAGCGCTTCATGTTGGGGCTTTCCTCTGCTCGTTAATGATACAGGGGCTTCCACAGGATAGCAACCTCTTATGATAGCAACCTTTTATTTGCCCACATCTTCAGTGAGATGACAGATAATGGGAGGAAGTCAGATACGTTTAAAATATACTTAGTTTTAACGGCACTGAGACACTTAACTTGTCAGCAATCCAATTATTCATCAGATTAATGGACTTTTATAAATCCACTGCATCCTTAGGACAATTGCCTGGTTTACGTTTCATGCATACAGAATAAGGTTTCTCATGAGCTATGAGAACTTCAATATGAAAACTAAAACTGAGAAGTAATCCTTAGCTTACTCTGCTACCACACCTTGCATGCAAGAATGCTGATCATCGCCTGCGTAGGAGCATCATTTAATTATGTTTTTTCACTTCTGAGCTTAACACTATTGAAGGAAATCCATCAGCATTTAATTAAAGACTAAATACAGTCGGTCTTTCTAGCTGGTTCAGTACCCACTTAGAAATATATTTGATACAGAGACAGCCAAAAAGGATACCAGTGGTAACAACATTAGAGGAGGTTTTGTAAGAGAATGGGAATCTAATTTGTATCTGGAAATTAAATTTATATCTGAGATTTTTAAAAACCATTTAAGAGATATTGAACCCCCATCTGTATTAGGAAGTAATGGGAATAAGTTATCCAGTTAGGTCTTTAGCTTTCTAGGGGAAAGAATTTTTTCAAAATCATTTTTAAAGTTTCTGATTTTAGTCCAGGGGTGCTCCAAGCCCCTGGAACATATTGCAATGAGACAAAAGCAGCTCATGCTGCAGCATTTTCCTGTTGGCTTCATACACAGCTTGACATGCCCATTTCTGATTGAGCAACGCTGTATTCTGGGTACAGGGTTTAATTCTAATATTCTACTTTATAAACTAGGACTTTTAAAATTAATTTTGTAAAATTCAAGTTTTCAAAAGGAAGCTGAGAAACAAATAACATGTGAGTTCTGACTCCCACAAAGAAGGCAGGTCCAATGCAAATCATATGAAAGTAAGTAAAGAATTAATTAGTTTCAGTTAATTTTAGATCAGGTCTGAAGATCAGCGTGTTCAGAACAGAACACCGTAGAAGTCACTAATGTCAATGTCATGATAGCGTTTTCCCCCTGAGTGGGGATCATGAACAAATGAAATTAACAGAGGAATTAATATTGATTTAAGAAGGTGCAGGCAGGGGCTCTAAGGACTGCTTAATGTTAAGCACATGCATAAGTGCTCTCCAGGAGAATTTTCTTTTTTTTTTTATATCAGACATTATGTAAGTAAAAAGGAAAAGCGTATTTGTATCTGTGTGAGAATGAATTTTTTAGGTCATAAAAGCAAAGAACTATGAAATACCTACTTGGTGAGAGACCCCTGAAGGGAAGCAAATAATAGAGGTTATATTTGTAACCTTTTCAGATTACCAATTTAAACTTAATTATAACTCGGGTTTTACTTCAGCATTGTACTACTGAAACCTGCTTATACACTTTTATTCATTTGTCTCGTTATGTATTTCATATAGTTGGGTTTGTTACCTGAAGCGTAGGCTTGCTTTCCTGCTGAAGGAAGGCTCACGGGAGCTTTTAGAGCAGAAATTATTAATACATGACTTCTCTTAAGAAGCTGTTAAACTTTTTCCTTGTTAGATGAAGTAAACAGGTATTGTACCCAGAAATGCAAAGTCTTTGTCAAGTTTGCGTGTGTGTGTTTTTAATCATGATATATATTTCCTCTGGCATGATTTATTAGTTTCCTTTGTAGTTTTGTCACAGAGTTTACTTGCCATTTCAATCTGAAATAGCCATTAAATCTTTTTTTTTTTTTTTTTTTTCCCTTCTCTTGGCAAGAAGTAAATCTGTACTATTTGCTGATTTGTTTATTACTGTCTGGAAACTTAATCCTGCTCAAAGTCAGAGATTTTAAATATGTCAGATCATCTTAAAGCTACATACTAGTTATATGGGTGACATTATATGTGTTCAGAGAAATTCATTTCAAGTACTACAAATGAGTCCTTTAGTAATACCCAGGAGTCATAATGTCTGTGACATAATGAACCCTCCTAAATTACAGCCTACACTAATTAGATCAGTTATTGCTACATTCCAATCCCTGAAACAATTTGCTTAAAGCGGTAGTTACCTGTAATGAAAAGACGCATAGCTGACTGTCAGCAGCCTTTTTCCTTCTCCGTGACTTGTCATACGGACTGTCTGCGCTCAAGTGCTAACAGTCTCGTTGCATCTGTGTCTCCAGTGAGACCAACTATCATCAGGGAGGTAGTTTATGACATCTAGAAAGTACAGTGATCCCCTTGGGAAGGGACAGTGGCCCCGTGGAATGAAACGTTTAGAAGGTTTTTCTCATCTCTTCCTGTTGTCAGTGTCATTTACATGCTTATTCTTCAGCTACTTCTCCACCTAGTATCTTTTGTCTCTTCATTATGCCTTTAATTTCCTTTAGGTGTTCTGTGATTTTTTAAAAATTATTATTTATTTATTTTAATTCACATAAGGGAAGATATTTGCTTTTGCTCCCTAGTCTTTGTGCTCTCTCCTGCTCATGCAGGAAAAAAAAAATAGCGAGCTGGGACGACATTTCTGACCAAAAGGCACGTGAATCTCGGTAGGGAAAAGCTGTTCTGGACTCTGTGCCTGAGCAAACTACTATCAGTAATTTTGCTGAGAATAGATATCAACAGTAGACTGCTCATTTATTTAGATGTGGGTCAGGTAACTTGCTTTTTCACTGTGGTGATTGGTACAAATCTATAAACAGTACAAACTGCCTGCTAATTAGTTGATATTGCAGAATTGGAGAGGGAAGCAGAGAAATGTGAAAGCTTGTTCACAAATAGATTCTACCAAGGAAAGATTTATTAAAAAAAAAAAAAAAATCACAATAGCAAATTGTGAAAAATGCTATGTGCGTGTTTCAAAATACAGCTAAAATGCCAACAACAAAAAGAGTGGCCCCACGTGTCACACTCGGTTGGTTTCTTTGCTTGTTTTTTACTGGACATTTTTCTAAATTTCAGGTCCTGTGTTCTGTGCTGAAGCTGTTTGATTTTTGACTTCCCTCTCACTGTAGGCACAGAGGATCAACTTCAAGCAGAACCAGCGTGGCTTCAGTGCTTGGGTAAGGAGAATGGCGTTAGCAATCCC
>NW_008795037.1:4825093-4832538 GCF_000699145.1 Aptenodytes forsteri
AAGGGGTAGAAGGGCCCACAAAAAAAAAAGGGTTTTTTTTTTTTTTTTTTAGTTTATTTAACTTCTGAAACTTCTACACGCTAATTTTTGCAGGCCATCCCATGGTCAGCCTCTAAACGTTTTGTTGAATAGAAAGTTCCTTGCTTTTAAATGTTTTACTAATGGGAGGTCTGTTCTTGTTGCTAGAAGAGGTCATGAATCCCCCCCGAGTATTTAATCATGATCTTATGATTTTGTTCAAAATTTACTCTCCAAGCAACCGTGGCTTCACTTCTGTCTTTTTGATTTGTAGGGAAAAGTTTTTGTGTGAGTAAAAAAAGCTCTACCTGTTACTGCTTGGCACACGAACTGTTTTGCTGGGCAAACGCTGCTGAGAGTTACGTCCAAGTAGCCAAAGCAGTACCATTGCGCAGTTTCGCTTCATTTTTCCAATAGCTTTTGTAAAATAACTAGCAAAGAACCTGAAATACTTAATGAGGCTGACAGGCAGGGAAAGGTCAAAAACAAACAGGAGACTTGTTCTGACTCATTCCTCCTGGACTTATAACTTGTTTCTTACAGACCGAACAGTACTTTTCTTTTATTAAAAAAAAAAAAAAGAATGGAGAGATGACAGGCTGAAACTGCCTACTTTCCTTTCAGTGTCAGAAGACATAAATAGTTTTAGTCTGCAGTGGTTTCTGATTGAATATCCTTTTGAAGTAATGATAGCTATAATTTAAAGCAACAGTTACCATATTTTCTTCTCTCTGTGACATTCTTTGATGCCCTAAGTATAAATCTGCTTAAAATAGCTATAGCCATGCCTGGGTATACTACCAGGATTTTTGGAGGTTCTGCCTCTAATTGCCATCATATGTACCCAATATCACAAACATAACTGCCTAATGACGATGTTGCTGCAAATACTTCTTGACATAAGAAGAAAGGTAAATTCAGAGGTGCACGTTAAGTTTAAATCGTTTGCTAAGACTAAAACTTTTGCAAAGAAATTCTTTTTAATTAACATAAATACTGTTCCAGGGCTGCTTGGCCCCAGCCGTATATTCAGCTGGTAAGGGGTATTATATTATGATCTAATACAGCATCAGAAAATCGCTGACTTTTAGGGGTAATTACAAAAATATTTTGATATAATATAATTCCAGACTTTGTTGTTGCCTCACACAAATATGTATATACTCAATCAAGTAGGTTTTGGTTTTTTTTTTTTTTCCTCCAAAAAGAGTTGATGCTACTTGAAAAAAAGATATACAATTTGAGGGTAAATTGAGGTTCACGGGCATCTTTCTCTATCCGTTAATTCTGTTAAATCTTTCTCGATCTGCAATTCTGTTAAACAGTTCCTAGTTTCCATTCTGTACTACTGCAGTTAGAATAGAAGCTGATTCTCTGGGTATATTCACTTTAAGAGCATGTCAGTATTATCCTGGTGCACTATGCAAAATAGTGGAAAGACACAATGCGTTAAATATTTTAATTAACTTATTCAGTATTTTCTGTTTTAATAACAAGCCTTTAATTATTTGAATGGGTTGTCATGTTTATCTTGGCATAAGCGAATAGAAATGATTTTTTTTTAAAAAAAAACTACAGCGGCACCTCCCTCAGGACAAAGTAAGGAGTTACCAGCTCAGAGAAGAGTATTTGCATGGGTGGGAAAGAAGCTGGACAGATGGTAAAAGGGAACAAGATAGATGAAATTAATAACGATAATGTTGTAAAGTCGATCAAGATGGGTGTCACAGCCAACAGCAATTTTTGCAGTTTATTGTTGAATATACTTTCTCTGGTTCTTTGCTGTTCCTTCCAGTCAAGACCACCAAATCCTGCTTGCCTCACTTGGTAGGACATACTCTGCATTTTTATGACCTGATGCTTTCTCCTAATTACGTGAAGTTCAAATCCATGATAGCTCCGCTGACTTCAAAAGTAAATGTATAACTTTATAAACAAGGTAGGTCAGAAACAAGAAGCAATCTTGCTGCAGCAGCATGCTTCTCAGCAAGGGCCAGTTTCTTTTCCTTCCTTGATAACTAAAATACAAGACAACTTGCAGTGGTGTCACTGCGACTCTCATAAGTGCTCCAGATCTCCGGTGCCTCTCACCCTCGCTTATAACAGAGCAACAGCAGAATAATACTCCTAGTTGATTTGGTAGTGTAATGAGTAGTAGTGGAGAAGTCAGGCCTGTACTTCTAGAGTATAAAATTACTGATAAGCAATTCTCCCTTTCCCCAGCTATCAGATGTAACTGAAATATGGAGGGATGAGGTTTCAGCTTCATGGCTCTGTTCCTGGACTCCGGCCTTTCACAGTATGCAAACTCACGTTCTTAATCCTCGTGCACAGTAGTGGAGAAGTCAGGCCTGTACTTCTAGAGTATAAAATTACTGATAAGCAATTCTCCCTTTCCCCAGCTATCAGATGTAACTGAAATATGGAGGGATGAGGTTTCAGCTTCATGGCTCTGTTCCTGGACTCCGGCCTTTCACAGTATGCAAACTCACGTTCTTACCACTCAGGGAGTGGTAAGAAATTTCTTAAGAAATTCTCTGAAATTCTTCAGAGATTCAAAGTGCAGATAGGACAGCGCACTAAGTCCTGTGCCTGAACTGACTGCGGACAAATTCAAATAAGTGGATGGGAAAGTCAACAACTGCTTGCTTTGCTTCCAAAAGGCATTTTGCTCAATCTGGCGTGATGAGTCAAGAACTGCTTTTATTGTTTGGACAAGAAATCACTCATCCAGCTCTAAAACCCCGTTTGAAGAGCCTCAATCATCAGTCCTGCCCAACAGCAAGGTAAGTGTCAACTTCAAGATTACAGGCAACAATGGACAGGTTTTGGTGTCTCCTGGCACCTTCTGGATCTGTCTTGAGAAGGCAGCGGACTGTGATGGCCAAGACCTCAGGTTAAAGACAATCTGGCCGTCTACCAGTACTCTGAGGTTCACTGGTGACCTGCCCCTCTGGGAAATGAAAGGCATGTTGAGCCAGGGAGTGCCCTCCACGGTACCAGTAAATAATTTAGACTGCACATCAGTGTGGCTGGGGCAATGTTTCTCTGCAGAGGAAAGAACTGAGCGGGACTTAAACTAAGCAACAACGAGGTGGGTAATGCAGATTCTTATGCTAACGAGAAAGCCTTTCCGCCTGGGAAAACAGAGGAGTTCAAGTCCGTAAGGAAAGATAAAGGATAGTCCTCTATAGAAAATTCAAGCCGCTCAAGATTTATTTGTTTTTAAGGATGGTTCGAGTAACAAACACGGACCTGCAGGAAGATCAACATGTAAAGGTTGCTGACCTTTAAATGAGGTATTGCAGATGGTCGAGTAAAGTCAGCCAGTGAAACCACATCAGAAATGAGACAATCGGAAAACAGATAAGTACAAAAAAGATAATTGTTTGATGCATTTTTGAGGGGGAAGTCCCAGCTATTTAAGCATCTGCTTGATGAAGGATGACCACCTGCTTGAGACCAAACTTGCAGAGGGCAGCGGAGCAGAGGCTGCTTGTGCAGCAAGTGGGCAGATGATACCCCAAATGTGCAGCAGAGACCTGGCGGTGCTGCAGGCCAAGGGACAAACCAGACCACAGGAGGACATTGGAGTCACCGCACCGCTGGCTCCTGTGGCCATTTGTACTGCGAGACAAAGAAAGGCAATGGGTTTTCCAGAATGTAAGTTTTTTCTGGGAAGGTGTTTTGCTTCACTTCTTAACAACTGGTTTCACTCCAACATCCTTCTGTTTCTTAACAATATCAGGCACCATCAAGAAGACCATTTTATTAATCTGTTGTATATATTATGTCTTACAACACACATTTCTAATACCTCAGAATGCGATTCTGAAATGGCAAAATTACAGTGATAAATTTACAAAAAGTTACTGGCATCAATCCACATCCAATACAGTTTGTCTTAAAGGAGTAGATTGAAAACCAGTTATACGGCTGCAATAAAACTGAATATTTTGATGCCAGAAAACGCAGAGGATGTGAAACTGCTGTGAATCACTGATGACTGTGTGTACCCTCTCCCTCAAACAGTGACGCATTTAATTCTTTTTGAGTGAGTAGATAGAACAGACTGGGAAACTCTTGAAGTTTTGGGGAGCTGACGGTTGTGCCTGCGAAGGTGCAGATGTGGTGCCCTGTACCCTGTTAGCTGCTGTAGCCATTCCCTAAAGTTACACACTGCAGCTCTCACGCTGGCAGAAGTTTGTTTATCTGTTTGTGATCATAACTGAAATCCAGTTCCAAAATCCTAACATGTTAAGGAAAACACTTGTGATTTTCATGGTTAAAAATTGTGGGCAATAATAGTTGCAGAGGAGCAGAAAGAAAAATACTGTAGAAGTCAAGCAGAACCCTGTGACTGGGGTTAACTGCTAACCCGTGTCCAGGAGCCCTGCGAGGCACAGCCCTGCCCTTTTTTGTTCAGGAAACATGTTTCTCGGCTGTTATTGCGGAGGCTGGATGGTGATTTTGTTGAAGGCAATGGGAAGAGTATCTTCAATGGATCAGAATCCAGCCTTATTTCTGCTTCAGGCTAAATGGGAAATTATCCTTTTTTTTTTTTTTTTTTCATATTCTTGAAAGTTCTCAAGCCAGCATTGTATGGTTTTCCTCCTTATTTCCTTTTGTTCCTATTTGAACATCTGTCTGAAGTAGTGTATTACATACTAATTTGTTCGGAGCTTTTTTTTTTTTTTTTTGCATGGTTGAGTGTGATTACAGTCTTCCACTTCATTTTCATTAATTTGCTTCATTTATTTGCTTTTGATCTTTTATTGGTCCTTTATAGTATCTGTGTGTGTGAGAGAGCGAGCACGCGTGTGTGCATGCAAACAGGAGAAATTTCTGCGTTTATTTCTTTTCAGACTCTGAGAGCACTCTCTCGATACGCTATGCAGAGCTGACAACAGGGATCTTCGGTTACACCTGATGCTTGTAGGTGGGCCCCAATCCTCCGCACCACGTGGCACGAGCCAGCGGCATCGACGGGGTGCTCCCACCGCACCCACCGCTCCCCGGCTGGTCACCCACCCGCCTCGGTGCAGACTCGAGGCAAAGGACAGGTCAGTACGTGAGCGGTAGGATGGGACAGAAATCCACCAAGTACAACCTTGAGCTCTGAGTTTACATGACAGCATAAGTGTGTCCCCAGTGTTTATTATTTTCATAAGGTATTATTCAGAAGGAAGTACGGTCCTACAGCCCTGACTGGTTCCCTAGATGCTAACATACTGTAAACAAAAAGTCATGCAGTTTTGACAGGAGCTTCATGTAAGCAATTATTCCTGACAAGATAAGGTAGGTAAAAGAAATTTTAATAACTATAGCCAAATGAACTAGAAATGTTTTAATGGAAAGTAATATCAACTAGTTTAGCCGTGGGTTGGTTGCTGTCAGTTGGACTTGATTGGAGATATAATTAAAATTATGACTTTGAATATTATCTAATAAACTAATTGCTCATTCCTTTGACGAAGAGAATGCAGGTCTCGGAAGCACACTGTTATTCACTGAAGCTACTTTTTTTTTTTTTTTTAACTGGTACTTTTCTGGTGGCTTATTGAAAGCGAAATGTGGAATCTCCTTATTTTGCTTTACTTCCACTTTGAGCAAAATGAAAGCAAACCCCCTCGGCCTGTGCGGAGGCAGTAAAAGAGGGCGAAGCCATGGCGCTTCGATCCCACCCAGCCTGGCCCTGTGGTGGGAGCAAGCCCTAAGGCACCGCAACCGTACGGTCTGAAACAGCCTCTTGCCTTCGTCATTCTCACACCCAGCCATCCTTTAACCTCTCTTCAGAATTAAAATATGCCAGATCACAAGCCACAGTGTTGGAAAGCTCGGGATGAGACAGTCTGCTGTCCTCGCGGTGTCGGGAGGGTGGCGGCTGTGGGCAGAGTCCTTTCGGCGTGGGAGGGGAGCTGACAGCGAGGCGCTGGCTGTGCACCACCCGCGTGTTTCAGGTGGGACTCCAAAAAGCCCTGCTTGAAGCAGTACTTTTGAGTGCTACTTTTCTGCTACTCTGACTTGTGGGCTGGTCGTCGTGGTAAGGGGCTGTCGGCTGGCTTTTGACGTCGGCAATTGTTCAGTGCTTCTGTAGGAGTGGCTGCCGTTCAAACAGTTCCTGTAACACTCTCTCTGTTTTGTGGTATCTTCAGCCTACAGGAAGCACTGTAAATATACTTATTGCAAATTGAAATAAATATACAAGTGCTACTTCTCGGGATCATTGCCAGCAGCATCCAGCACTGATCTTCAGTTCTTGCGGGCTGTCGGTATGTCACGGCGAGAGGAAGGCTCAGCCTTCCAGGCGCAGCCCTGAGCATCGTCCAGGACACCGGGGCTGCCCAGCCACCACGCGTTCGGCTCTGAAGTGCCCCGCTTGTCTTCTGCAGAGGGACACATCTATTTGCTTCTCTTGCATTAGGTTCTCCTCAGCCCTAAGTGCGATACGGCTGTGGCAGAGGATGTGTTTCACCTTTCCTTTCATTCCCTATCTCTCCTATCATAGGGTGTGTTGATACATGTGTTTTGCCTAGATCCTTTCCTGTAAAGTTGGAGGGTAAAACTCTCCATCACATGTCATCGTTGTCTATAATTACTGTTCTGTCATTGTCCTGGAGAGGAGCTGCTTCTGTCGCCCCATCATCAGCTTTCTTCTCATCTTTTTGATGCTTCACTTTCTCTTGTAGGTACCCAGGAACAGACTGATGATAGACTCTGTGATGTTTTTTGATCTTTCCCCTCATACCCTTGGATCTTACTCACCAATCTTCCTTGCCTTTCTGTCATTGCTAATAAATTTTCTTTCTGTTAATGTTATCTGTATGTTAATATCCCTACAGAAGAAGATACTGTAGTAGCAAATACTAATTCCGGAGTCAAGAGACATCACCTTGGTTTGGCCAGTGTGTGTATTTTCAGCAATGGCAGTCCACGCAAGTCTCCAGGTACGTGTCTTCCCACAAAAGCCATATTTAATGGGCAGTTAAATGGAATGACAAATGAAGTGGCGTTCTTATTTAGTAAAGGGTTTGTGATTCTAAAATAATTTTTATTGTCCTGTGCGACAGACAGATTCATATATTTTTACCTCTGCACAGCTATGGTCAGTAAGATGCATTCTGGCCCTGCTATTGTTCTTGTTTCTCAGGCAATGTTTTTTAATAGTCCCTGTTATTCCTTTTTCTTGACATATTTTATATAAATATTATAAGAATATGTTTGATTTGTACCATCTCATCTAGAACCTTTTAAAATTCCTTCTCAAACTAAAAGCATACCACTGCTTGAAGAAAAATAAGCACAGTACCCTTATCATTCTGGTACTGTTTTCTTCTAAAATATCTCCCATTTGGAAGTCTTTACTGTAATAACTGGGATATGAGCACAAAGGCTGGAATTTTCCCAAATAAGAAAGCTTTAAGCAA
>NW_008795037.1:4832639-4845885 GCF_000699145.1 Aptenodytes forsteri
TATATAATATATATAAGCATTTTCAGCAGGACCTCCTATGCGCAACTATGCGGTGAGCATTCACTTTTGCAATATCAGCTGAAAAGTATACCTTCAACACCATTTATATGAATGTCACGGTTACAAACAAATCTTGCTTTTTTTTTTAGAGGGTGAGCTGGAGGTATATAGTCAGCGATACACGCACAAAATGCGTATCTGCTTTTTATTTTCAGGATCATCACTCTCTGGTCTCACTTACCTCTTTTAAGACCTTTGAAGATCGCTGTGCAGGAACGCAAGCCCTGGATTACAGGTTGGATGTGAATGCAGCTCACAATCTATAGATTCCCCACACAAATGGGGACGTGCACATCCTTTCAATCCCTGGTACTGCCAACTCTGCGGACTCGGGGTCTTTCCTTTTCTGCCCCCTTCTGCACCTTTACATCTGTATTAAGAAGAATGAAATCCATCCCATTCTTCAAAAGAAAAAGCTGTTGCTATAACATGTCACTAACAGCTACAGCTGAGATTCTTCAGAGGAGATTTCAGTGGGATTTGGGTGCCTAACTGCCCTAAATTCTTTTGGAAATCTCAGTCTAATAGTCCTCTGGGAGGCTGTAAAAACTGCCTTCTTGTGAGGGAATTTGCCTTTTCGTTTTGCACCTCTCTCCCAGGCCAGCCAGGACACAGCATCTCAAGCAAACAAGAAATGGCATTTCCAGGCTCCCCTGCTCACAAAGGGACACGTTTCGTTCCCCTCCACGCAGCGCTGGTGCCCGCTGGCTCCGGAAGAAGAAAACTCACGATCACGCTGCTGCTCGGGTCAGGAGCATGTTACACTGCCTACGTTTTCTTTTGAGCTCTCTCTGAAATATTTGGGTTTGCCTTACCATTGGCAGTGTTCCTAAAACACTGAAGAGACTGCAATTACTAAGCACTTTTATAGCTCTAGTCTGTATAAGTTAGGTGGGTTTTTCTGTGAGTTTCCCATGAAATTTTTGTAAAGGGTGTGTAAGAAATGCCTGATCCAATGAAGAAAATACCAACTGATACATTTGCTTTTCAGCATATATACAGAGTTTAATTTAGCATAGAGAAGCAACTAAGAACCAAGTATTGTTATGGTAAAACACTTCCTTTCATCTGGAGTTACATGTGATCCCATAATAAACCCAAATGTGCGTGATTGTTTGTTAGAAAGTGAAAATTTTAATTAACAGTGGCTAGTACCGAGTTTCACTCTCTGCCATTATCTCAGTATATTGGGTTTTGTGTAACATAAGCATTCAGAAGCAAAACCTGCATGAAATCTTCCAACTGTGAATGCAGTTTTCCTTGTAAGAATTTGGTATGAATCTCTGGAAGCTTGCAAAGTCCCCAGGGGGATAAGAATTCACAGATCTAACTAACCCTGCGGGTCATGTTATCACACTGATTAACTATTGTCAACCAATTTCTGAAATTCATTAGGCAGTTAAGGCTTTCTATCAACATTAGTAATGTGTACTTTCTTTTTCTACCTATTTGTCCTTAAAGGTATTTATTAGGTCCCTGACACACAGTGGCCCTCCTTCCTCTTATTAATCAGCTTCTCACATGTCTCTTCAGTTCTCACATGAAGAAGCATCTCAATTTCACGTGTTCAGCTAATTATTCTTCTAATTATTCCTCTTTTAAAGGAGTCAGTACACCGTACCACAAGTTTTAATACATAGTGTTATTCCACAACATTGTATTTGGAGAAATAGTATCAATAAGTATATTTTTTTCAACCCAGATAAAGTTTTATGTTTTGTAGAATAAAATAAGAGATATAATGTTTCCCAGAATCCAGCAATGCCAGTGACTGTGTTATGGACTTGACTTAATAAATAAAGCCAGGATTCTGTAGAAAGTCACCAAGAGTCAGATTCATCAGAACAAGGATTTTTATAATATCTCAGTCTCAGATAAGGTCTTTCCTGCTTAAACTGATCTATACCATGGACAATGGTTGCATATGAAGGTGGCCTGCACATTTGGGGTGAACCCCGTTAGCTACTTATTTTCATGAAAGGGTTGCCTATGAACAAAAGACTGGAGGAGGCTTCCTGTGTCATCAAGTCCCACCTCCGGTTAATACAGACCCATATCATGTAATGTCCAAAACTAATTTACCAAGCTGATCTGAAAGCAAATAAAGGCTTGTTTTGGGGTTTGGGGTTTTTTTGCTTTTTGTTTTCAGGATCATCACTCTCTGGTCTCACCTCTTTTAAGACCTTTGAAGATCGCTGTGCAGGAACGCAAGCCCTGGATTACAGGTTGGATGTGAATGTTGGGGATTTGTTCTGTCACAAAACCTCCCTATTCTGACGGTTTAGGACTTTCTTTCAGTTTCCAGGTATTCATGGTTCGTTTACATCCGCTTCTTCTTATGCCAACATTGTCCTATAATTTCTAGCCCGCAAACTGAAATACCAGCTGCAGGACAAACTGAACCTACTGGCCCTGTAGTGAGGAACAGGTTGAAATCCCTCTGGGTACGAAGAGTTTGAAGGTGCCTGGGAGGCTGGCCCAGGTGACCCTCGCTCTTACACCTAGGGAAACATCTCTGAAGGAAAGTGTTATTTCCTTCCCAAGCAGCTAGGGCATAAATATTTTTCTCTTCCAGAAAGCTTCTGCAAAATGATAGTCTGCTCTTACACCAAACCATTTAATAAGTTTAATTAAATGGAAGCTTATGATAATTAAACCAAAAGCCTAAGGGCCCTGTTCTGTGAGGACTTACTCCTTGCATAAGACCAATTTCCATATAATTTAGACAACAAAACAGCGGAACAGTGCTCTGCCATCTAATTTATACGAAATTGGTATTCTCCAACCCAGATTTATATTACACTGTAAACACACTTCTTGTATCTTAGCAGAAGTGTGATAGCTCCAGTACAAGTACTGGAGCAGAAGAGAAAGAAAAGATTTTTAAAAGGGAACCCCCTCCCTTTTTTTTTTTTTAAAAACCCGAACGTGCAAATTAAAACCGTAATCTGATAAACTCTGCATGAGGATCAAATATCCTTAAACAAATTCTCTAACATAGCGGGTACTTGTAGGTTCTTCTTTCATAATAAATTTGCATATTTACTACTTCTGGGTGTTTTCTTGAACTAATGTTTGTGATCAATGCTAGAAAAAAACCCACGCTCCGTATTTTGGAATTCCTTACTGTCTCCCCCAGTGTCCCAAAGGAACGGTACCGTGCATTATCTCCTCCACCACCTGTATTTTTATTGCACTTCAAAACAAAGCTCCAGTACTACAAAGAATCGATGGGGCCTGATTCTTCACTGCCTTACTCCAACTTTGCACAGGCTGCTGCAGACAAAGCCATTCCTTTTGCTTACAGCTGAAACGGTGGGGAAAGTCCCCAGCCCTCCCCACTAGCGTGAAAGAATAGCAGTTTTGGGTCCTCTCCCCGTCCCCTCCTGCAGACACAGGCACTAGAAGCACAGGTAACCCCTGTGGAGGGGGAACAGGGACCCTTTCTGTTCTCCTCTGCTCCCGCGTGCAGCACGGCTGATAACTGAGACCTTGCTATTTGGTGGCTTTACTGCACAAGCTGCTCTGTTTGGGGTGTTTTGGTGGGGTTTTTTTCTTTTTTTAAAGAGACTGGAGTTGGTGGGTTCCCCTTGCAGAGGGAGGTTCATTTTGTGCCAGTTCTTCTTCCAAAGGAAAGCAGTGGTCCCACATTGAGGGAAGCTGCAGGTCTGATAGTTGTAGACAAGGTGAAAGGATTATTTTGAACAGGCTGGACACCAAATGCTGCCGTGCACAGCTACTCCCTATTAGATGCTGGTGATTAATTGCTCGGGGTTAGAAGATAACCAGGTCAGAGCCTTATGAGATATATACATTTCCCACTGACAGTCGAATAGTAGACACCCATATCTAAAGTCTATTTGTAGAAGTAGTAGGGAGACGTCATCTCTTGTACCATAAACGAGTTCATCATTATAGTTTATAATGCCCATCCCTCTATTTCTAAACCTTCGGGACACTGACTGTCACAACTCTGACCTGCTGTTTTGCTTGCACTACAGAGTAAATACAAGGCCCAGGGGTTAAAACTCAGCCCAGATGAGCCAGAATTATTCCCTGTAAGACAAGGTATCTGGAAGCTCTCACCCTATCGATGACTGCCCTACCTATAGGTGGGCTTTGACCCAAGCTTGCAGAGAAGCGTTGCATCCCGAGGGTCGTTTTTGACAGCACTGAACATGGAAACCCATTTTCTTTACAATCTTCAAAAATGGCTTACAAAATATCCAAAGTATTCAAAATCTGTGACCTTTACCTCCAGGCAGAGACTTCGTCATGGTGATCTATGTCTCTGTGGCCTTAAGGCCAGATTAGTACAGCGCATCCCCCAAAACCACCTGCAGGCTGGAGCTGCTGGAGAGGAGAAGCATGACTGCTCAAGGGCCCTCACCTGGGGAAGCTGGTGAACCCTGTGCTCAGCAAACCGCGTTAGCAAGTATGTTTCAAAGTCTTTTTAATCATTGGTGTTTAAAGCCTAAAACAGTGGAAAGCCAGACTCTCTGAGGAACCCACGCACCATGTCACACCGTGGTGTTTTTCAGGGGAGATGCACGTGGCAATTACTTACAGCTACAAGCTACAACAAAGGCACGTGAAGCTGTCCTCTATCGTGGGACGAGGGTCCCACTCACCTTGGAGGTACCTGAAGGTAGTCTGAAGCCATGTCTCCTCCCACAGGGACTGTGTAGACTTGGGGATCTGGGTGCCTGGCTGTACAGGGCAGCAAGGATAGAGAGCTAGAAAGGCGGGTTGTGCTGCCCAGACAGCTGTTCTCCACCTCCCCCAAGAAAAAGGCCGTGAGCTAGGCAAGCTCAGCCTGTGGCTTGGAGGGTGATACCTGGCTTGTAGGCTGCCAGCTGACCCTTTGCAGCATCTGTGAAAAACTTGAGGCTCAAAACATGAGTGTGCTGTTTGGTTTTTATGTAGATTTTAAAATAAATAAATAGAAATTGTCAAAGGCAGAAATGGAAGGATTGCATTAATTTCCCTAAACGATTTCCCTCGCAAGGCATGGTCATTTGCCATTGCATGTTTCCTAGGTTTATCTCAGAAGGTACCAACAGTACAAATACTACCATTTTTCAGAGGAGTCAACTCCCCACCCTGTTATATTTACAATTGTGATAGCTTCTTAATATTATTAACAAGTTTGTCTTTTCTTAACTTGACTTTTAAGTTTTTAAGATCAGAAATGTTCTTGGAGTAGACCAGCATATTAGAACCTAAACCCATTTTGAGGTTTTGTACCCAAACCTGAACCTAGATCTGTATCCCACAAGTCCTCCTCTCTTTATTACAAACAAGATGAGAGCACACCATACCCAGCCGCACGTTGAAATGAATCGGATACCCCAAAGCTCCTGGAGGGCTTTTAAACAATGGATCCGGTTTGGGCAGATTTGGGATTCATTCCAACAAAGGGATGAGTTCCAGAAAAAATTAAGAAGATCCCAGATTGGGGGAAGGTACAGAGGAATAAGAAGGAATCCTCAGCACTTGTGTGAGGCTGGGGAAGAAATTTAGATGTGTGAAAGGGAACTACGGGAGGAGGAGGAGGAGAAGATTGGAGAGGTCGTGGTCTTCCCATAGTACCTACTGCTACTCCACTGAGTCCAGCTCACATGAAATTTGTTTGCCGAGACCTCTGTATGCAGTGCTGAATGCTACAGATGCAGCATTCAACCTTCTGCATCCATCATGAGAAATATTAGTATTAATTTATTGTAAGCACACTTCTGTAGAGGTCTGAGCTGGGTTTTCATACTTTTGAATAGATTTATGATTAAGAGGAACTTTCTGCTGCAAAATCTAAGCCCTAATGTCCAGAAAACACAAATCTCTTATGTTCCATGCTGCTGTAGATGTGGTCTAGGATCCCTCATAAACTCCACAGAGAGCAAAAAAGATACTTGCACCTCAGTTACAAAACTCAGTCAGGAAACTTTACTATTCCTACCATGTTTTGCTGATGATGGAAGGTCCACATTTCAGGCCAGGCTCAGGCCCTGTGTAAGTGTATATAACTTTCAGGGACACCAATAGTATCTCCTCCCTCTTACATCAAGTCTGAATTTTGCCCATAGCATTTGTTAAATGGCCCAGAAAACCACCAATTTTTCTTACACAAGAGCAAAGTCGTCCAATACAAATAAAGAAACAGAGTAGAGAGTGAACAGGGACGTACAGAACTGAGTTTCTGGGCAAAAAGCAGTTCTGGTCACAAAGCAGTTCTGGTCACAAAGCAGTTCTGGTCACAGCCTGGCTAGCTCCAGGTCTCACCATCTGGTTTCAGACATATTTCCTTAACGTTAGTGTATCAAGTAAAGTAAAAAATATGTCGTCTTAGTTCACACGCAGCACCGAGATTCCAAACTCCGATGATAAATAATGTACAAAGGTGCGAAAGTACAATTCTGTTTGTCCCGGGCCTCTCGTTAGGGAGATGTGAGGGACGAGGAGCAGAGCGCTGCTGCAGAGCTGGCCACTGCACCGGCGTGGCAAGGCACCGGGAGCGCCCAGGCGGTCACTTGGCCAAACACCCCGCGTGCCACCGGCCGGCCCCTGAGCCTCTTTTCATGGGAAGCATTTCATGTTCCAGCACCTCGCACACACAGAGCCTATTTTCCAGGACGTCGTTACCTTGCTGTTATTTTACACTTCCTTCCCAAAAAGCTTCAAAGTCTATTTTTTTAACGTATATTTATTAAAACTTTCTCGCACTATTCAAAAGAATATTTGAATGGCCACTCGAAACCCCGCTGCCTAATGACTGCCAACTTGCTGAAAAAAGGAGGTGAGGGAGGCTTTGCTTGGGGGGGGGAGAGAAAATAAAGAGAAATCGGCCCAGCTTCAAAGGGCGCATTTCCATAATTGCCCTGTAACTTTGGCAAAATAAATCTGAAGGGCTGAGAAAAGCGCAATCTCTCAGATGAGTGCACTACAAAAGCCCCAGAGATCCCCAGTCCCACTTGTTACCATTCTAATTCAGTGGGAGAATTCGGTCCCTAACCTCGGTAACAAAAGCCATGAAATCACCGTCCTCCCATTCCGATAGCCCATTCCCAAAGAATAAGACCTTATCCAGCCTTTGTCTCCATCCTGCCCACCGACACTCGGTACAAGTTAGGATAGCGTTAGGGGAAGAACGACTGGCAGAGGTTTTCCAGACCGACAATTTAAACCCTCGGTCTCAGGTTCTCAGTTGCAAATACGTGTGCTCCCACATAGCGGGGGGAGATGGGGTCTGTTTCTGGCTTATTTTATTATCACAACAAGCCCTTTTTGTAGGACAGATGTAGTTGAATTTCCACACAATCAGTTTGTCTAAACTTCCCAGATGAAACATGCACGAGAGTTATGCAGTAGTTTTCCTTTGGAAAGGCGAAAATACCCTCCGCAATAGCTTCTAGGATTTAATGTTTGTCCTCAGCAGTACATGATCTTTAAAAAAAAAAAAAAAAAAGCTTCTAGGTTAATTTTTGTCCTCAGCAGTACATGATCTTTAAAAAAAAAAAAAAAATAGTAATTATAAAATTTAAGAAGAAAGTGTCTAAAATGGCTTTGCTGGCGCGGCCGCAGTCCCTCCCTTGTAATTCCTTGGTGAAAAAGTGACTGCTGAATGTGAATAGTAGGTCTTTTACAGCAAAGGCCCAATCTCCCATCATTTGGCCCCTCTCTGACTTTTTTATTTTCTCAATAAGACGAGCTTTTGTGGCGATGTTCAGTATGGACAATCAGGACAGCCTTATAAAGGGATTGAGAAGGGCACACAAAGGGCTGCGGCAGCATCAAAGCGAGCCCGGCAGCACAATAGAGATGACATTTTTACATCCCAGGGCTGGGGCGGGCAGGGACTGAATACTGTGTCCACAGCAGTGTCAGTAAACAATGAACAAAGTGGGAAAGGGGTGAAAACACAAGTCAAAATCTTTTTATTGAAGCCCCCTACACATTCATTGGGCATTTTCAGCCCTGCATTTGAAAGCTCTTCCATTTACTTACTCTCTGGATTCTCCTATTTAACTAACTGACTGATGATGGCTCCATTTTGATATCCAAAGAAAAGAATGGGAATTCCTCCTGAAGTGAATATATTAATTCATGAGATTTAATTGCATTTTATTGGCAGTAAAGAAAATATTAGCTGCATGGTGCTGTTCTTAAAGGGACACTGCCATCTTCAACACCGCATCTAAGAACTGCATTTAAGAAGCACCAGCCTTACCTGCAGTACTAGTCCTGCCTCTGATTCTTGGAAGCAATGTTAGTCTTTTAGTTTGCCAGTTTCCTGCATTTAGGTTTGGGTTGGGTTTTTTGTTTGTTTGTTTGTTTTTCATAACAAAACCAGGCTGGAGTGTTGTGTTTAGCTGGTTTCTCCTTCAATTTCTAGTGCCCAAGCCCGCAGTCTCGGTGTGGTTCCGAGTACCCGCATGGAAAGTTTAAAACCAGAGGATTTAACCCTGGTCATTTAGCCGATTCAGGTAATCTCAGCAACTACACCAGATGCCAGGAGGGCAGGCATGAGCACTAAAACTTGCTTTTCCCGGCATTTTTTTCCCGGAATTACATGGAATCATTTCTGTTAGTATGAGGCTATGATTGAGTACACCAGAGGAAACCTGTCTATCAAGCATAAATTTCTGACATTGTCTTCTGTAGGAATCGCTTGCAAAAGCCTCCATCTGAGAACACCGGCACTAGCGCCGCTGTTCAACAGCCATCTCAGGTGTCCTTTTTCATCAAATTATTTTGGAATGGGGCTGGTCTAATCTCCTAGTGAAGCTTTATCTCTCTTGGAAGCAAGCTAGACTGTAGCAGAGCAAATCAATGTTTTACTCCTCGTATCTAATTTCACATTACATCTATGTTTTTAGGCACTTAAATTTTACTGCTAAGGTATCTTGAGTATTGCATGGTCCAGTGTGATTTATACTAATGATCACTGAGAAATTCAGTAGAGTGACATATATTTGAGAGAGAGAGAGGAATTTTCTTTTCACTGTTTTGTAAAATTTAAGAAGAAAGTGTCTAAAATGGCTTTGCTGGCGCGGCCGCAGTCCCAACTTTGTAATTCCTTGGTGAAAAAGTGACTGCTGAATGTGAATAGTAGGTCTTTTACAGCAAAGGCCCAATCTCCCATCATTTGGCCCCTCTCTGACTTTTTTATTTTCTCAATAAGACGAGCTTTTGTGGCGATGTTCAGTATGGACAATCAGGACAGCCTTATAAAGGGATTGAGAAGGGCACACAAAGGGCTGCGGCAGCATCAAAGCGAGCCCGGCAGCACAATAGAGATGACATTTTTACATCCCAGGGCTGGGGCGGGCAGGGACTGAATACTGTGTCCACAGCAGTGTCAGTAAACAATGAACAAAGTGGGAAAGGGGTGAAAACACAAGTCAAAATCTTTTTATTGAAGCCCCCTACACATTCATTGGGCATTTTCAGCCCTGCATTTGAAAGCTCTTCCATTTACTTACTCTCTGGATTCTCCTATTTAACTAACTGACTGATGATGGCTCCATTTTGATATCCAAAGAAAAGAATGGGAATTCCTCCTGAAGTGAATATATTAATTCATGAGATTTAATTGCATTTTATTGGCAGTAAAGAAAATATTAGCTGCATGGTGCTGTTCTTAAAGGGACACTGCCATCTTCAACACCGCATCTAAGAACTGCATTTAAGAAGCACCAGCCTTACCTGCAGTACTAGTCCTGCCTCTGATTCTTGGAAGCAATGTTAGTCTTTTAGTTTGCCAGTTTCCTGCATTTAGGTTTGGGTTGGGTTTTTTGTTTGTTTGTTTGTTTTTCATAACAAAACCAGGCTGGAGTGTTGTGTTTAGCTGGTTTCTCCTTCAATTTCTAGTGCCCAAGCCCGCAGTCTCGGTGTGGTTCCGAGTACCCGCATGGAAAGTTTAAAACCAGAGGATTTAACCCTGGTCATTTAGCCGATTCAGGTAATCTCAGCAACTACACCAGATGCCAGGAGGGCAGGCATGAGCACTAAAACTTGCTTTTCCCGGCATTTTTTTCCCGGAATTACATGGAATCATTTCTGTTAGTATGAGGCTATGATTGAGTACACCAGAGGAAACCTGTCTATCAAGCATAAATTTCTGACATTGTCTTCTGTAGGAATCGCTTGCAAAAGCCTCCATCTGAGAACACCGGCACTAGCGCCGCTGTTCAACAGCCATCTCAGGTGTCCTTTTTCATCAAATTATTTTGGAATGGGGCTGGTCTAATCTCCTAGTGAAGCTTTATCTCTCTTGGAAGCAAGCTAGACTGTAGCAGAGCAAATCAATGTTTTACTCCTCGTATCTAATTTCACATTACATCTATGTTTTTAGGCACTTAAATTTTACTGCTAAGGTATCTTGAGTATTGCATGGTCCAGTGTGATTTATACTAATGATCACTGAGAAATTCAGTAGAGTGACATATATTTGAGAGAGAGAGAGGAATTTTCTTTTCACTGTTTTGCTTGAAAATAAGTATAATATTAATGTATTAAACCCTCGGTTTTATGCATACCCGGTAAGTAATTTTATTCTAGCCTGGCTAGCTGGCCTACTGACATGCATTTTCACCACTGCTAAAAATAATGAGGAATCCAAGTGACACACATTTATGGCTAGGAGTGCCATCAGATCCCTTGACCTAATTGAGCATGCCTACACACCTTAGAGTGTTTTGCATAACCAACTTAGACAGCAGGAACATTTCCAACCAGATTGATTGACGTATTTTATTTCTAACTTAAGCTTAATCATGACCGAGAATGATTCATTTATACCTTTCAAACTTTAGGAATTGACACAGGAGACAACCAAGCTGCAGACTCCAGTGTAAGCAATCATGTAAAAGAAAAAATATATATTAATATAGTTTATTAGCCTACTTAGCCGCTGCGGTTGATGTAATGAAATGGATTAATTAGCTGGTAGGGGAGTTACTTTATTTTATAAAATAAATGTCAGAGTAGGTTTTTTGCAGTAAAGGTTTTGTCCTAAATCACTCCTCCACTAAACATTTCTCTGAAGTCATGTACAGAATCTAGAGAAGGTAGCGTAAGGTGCGGTTTGATTTTTTTATAAACCAGCTGGACGAGAGCTCATCTCCCAGCAATAACCACATTGACTCTCAAACCGAGAGAGTTCTCGGCTTTTAAGGCATAAAGTGCCTTCAAATAAATATCAGCGGTTCCCACGCGCCATGCCTTAAACAGGAACAAAACCTAATAGAATAGACTGTAATAAAAGTGCTATTTCCAGCGTGTGTGTATGTGGCTGCTCTACACTGAAAATGTCCTTTAGCACTTTTTAACCATATTCTCTAGTGTGTCAGCAAAGGGACTCCATCAGAGTATTTAACATTGCTGGGAGCAAAGGAATAGAGTGGAGTCACTGTTGATTATTACTCATTAGCCACAAGGACATCCACTTAACATGTGAATAAATGAATGACACCATGTCCTAATGGAAATGGCCTCAGCGTACCTTTAAGCAAAATGTTGTTTAATATCTGCCATTTGCTGAATAGTAAAGAGGCCTGTTGGACATGCACAGTTAGCAAGCAGCCATTGTTGCTTTGTTCCAATTTCAGCATTTAATAAAAAAAGATGTTGTCTTGACTGCAGCAAAGACGGGCCTCAAAACCCCGGGTGGCAGCACAGCCTCTGCAAATTCAGAATTTCACTGGCATCCTAAAGGGTTAATGCCCATAAAGCAAATGAAGCCTTAGAAGGTACACGTTCTTCATTATTCTGCTTTACATCCAAACATATAAAACAAAGAACATCTGATATCTTTATTGGTTTTCTTAGATAAAACGCAGGCAAGCTATAAGCCTTAATTTTCTTATTACCATTTGTTAACAAGGAAGATAACACTCTCCAAAGTACCTGATTAGGGCTCCCTTTTATTTGTACCTTGTTCTGATTTCCAGGGCATATATTTTTGTATTATTACTTCAGTACACCGATGGTTCTGATCAAAGTGATAAAAAGAGGTATTTTAAAAGTGTAAATATTAACCATACAGGTAAACCGCATAATCCGAACAGCATCTTGAACGCTGCCACGCTGCAGCGCGCTTTGGGAAACGAGTCATAGCTGAGATACACGTTCCTATCTGGACAGCTGCTAGGCTGGGCTGGAGGAGCCCTTTTGCCCTCAAACCCTTGCAGCAGTAACTGACATCGTTCACAACTTTTTTCTTTTATTTTTTTTTTACATGATAGCTGCTGAGGACAGCTGCAGGCATAATATTGAAGATATTTGCTATATCACATAGCTAAATACTCATGATCAGAATCCATACAGAACACATCTGTCCTTACGGGGATAAACCAGCTGTAACTATCTAAGGAAAACAACAGCAAGCGCATTAGCTAACATGAAAGATTTGGGGGGGGTATTTTAATGCATGGTCCGATGCCTGACTGTGAAAACGGTGCTGGATCTTTTCCTCACTCTTGTAACGTTGCCTGCATAACAGTTAGCTGCACTGGAGGCAGCTCACTGGTATTTCTCAGCCCACAGGGTTTTCTCCTGTCTTATCCCCGGGGCTGTGATGGGCACTTTGGCTGCGGTGAATGGGAAGCCTGACACGGCCCGCTACGCCCTCTCCTGTCTTCCCCGGGGCTGTGATGGGCACTTTGGCTGCGGTGAATGGGAAGCCTGACACGGCCCGCTCTACGACAAGTTGGAAGTCTCTTTCTCCTGCCTCCTCCTCGCCGGCGCTTCCTCCGGCCGGCCCCGCGCAGGCAGGGAGCGAGCGGGAGATGATTACATCAATCAGTGTCAGGTCTGGGAGCTGTGATTTATGAATATGCATAATGAGCTCTCACCTTTGAGAAGGACTAGCTAGGGAGATAATTGATTAGACAGGAAAAGAGCAGCCAACAGAGAGGGAGAGGGAGAGAGAGGCCTCTCCGCACTGTCTCGGGCAGGCCTGGCTGGAGCTCCAGTGAGGCTGTCAAGCTGCGAGAGTGATTTCTAAAAAAAAAAATACGAGTAGGATTTTTAATGTTTTGTTGAAACACGCGTAACAAAATGTTTCCTCACAAAATTAAGGGGAATTTTCTCCACATTAGGGAAGCCAGGCAGGCACAAAGGCTGCTTTCCCCCCGCAGGGAAACCAAGTTCTCACTTCCAGAAGCCAAAGCGGCGGCTTTCCCATGGC
>NW_008795037.1:4846921-4848590 GCF_000699145.1 Aptenodytes forsteri
GAAGCCTGACCCCCCCCGCTACCCCCGGCGAGCCGCTCCCAGCAGAAGTGGGTCTGACAAGTTGGAAGTCTCTTTCTCCTGCCTCCTCCTCGCCGGCGCTTCCTCCGGCCGGCCCCGCGCAGGCAGGGAGCGAGCGGGAGATGATTACATCAATCAGTGTCAGGTCTGGGAGCTGTGATTTATGAATATGCATAATGAGCTCTCACCTTTGAGAAGGACTAGCTAGGGAGATAATTGATTAGACAGGAAAAGAGCAGCCAACAGAGAGGGAGAGGGAGAGAGAGGCCTCTCCGCACTGTCTCGGGCAGGCCTGGCTGGAGCTCCAGTGAGGCTGTCAAGCTGCGAGAGTGATTTCTAAAAAAAAAAATACGAGTAGGATTTTTAATGTTTTGTTGAAACACGCGTAACAAAATGTTTCCTCACAAAATTAAGGGGAATTTTCTCCACATTAGGGAAGCCAGGCAGGCACAAAGGCTGCTTTCCCCCCGCAGGGAAACCAAGTTCTCACTTCCAGAAGCCAAAGCGGCGGCTTTCCCATGGCTGGCCCGCAGCCGCCGCCGGCTGGGGCGCCGCTGCTGCGGGAGCATCCCCGCCGGTCAGGGCGAAGGGAGAGGGCTCTGCTGCAAAGGCAAAGGAGCCTTTAATGGAGGTGGAAAGCTGGGGACGCAATTGTTTTCCCATCGTGGTCTCATTATTTTCTTCCATCCCCTTTAAGCATCTGTCTGGCCACTGTGTGAAAGTTTCTATGGAAAACCCACCAGGATGTCCAGAGGAAGGGGATGTGGAAATTTGCCTCTAGCTTTCTCTCCCCCCACCCCTCCCATTTTACATGCCATTAATCTTTTTTTTTTTTTTCTTTTTTCCTCAGCAAGAATTGGCTAAGTAAAAAGCGGGGATACAAAGTGGAGAGAGACTGGGTAAAATTTACATGAGAAACAATCCGTTTTCTAACCACCCACCCACAGAGTTTCCCCTCGTTTCAGGAGCCTGTCGGAGCAAAAGAGGGGGAACAGTTCCTGGCAGAAAGACAGAGCTGCACGGGCTGCGAGGAGGCAAACGCCGTTTCCAGGGCGAGCTGTGGCCAGAGAGGACGTATGTGCAAAGGAAGGGGATGTGGCGGGGGAGAAAGCAGAGATCGCAACGCTGCCGCAAACTCTGCGGGTCCCTTCCCCGGCCTCCCTGGAGGGCCAGGGCCGGCTCCGCTGCAGCCATCGCTATCAGCAGCCCGGGGAGGCTGCAGGCGTGCACCAGGCGAGGGGCTGCCCCGCCGTAATGCCTGCCAGGAAGAATATTAACCGTGAAATACTAAAACACGTATATAAAATATGTGTATACGCACACATATATAGTATAAACATATATATATAAATCTTACCGCTTGCAAACGCCTAGGATTTAAAATGTAGTTTATCGGCCTAGTGCAACCCCATCCTATAAATAATACATTCCTATCACTATGACCTCAAAATGTCAATACCGCGCAGCCCTGCGCATTTGCATATCTTGTACTGTCTAAACTTGAAGCATGTCAGCTATGTGCTTCTGTTTGTACTTTAACTTCATTTTAACTCTTGCTTCCTAGCTCCGAGCACGCTCCCCCTCCGTAGGGTCTGTCACCAAAATGAGAAAAGCACCAGCTATTTAACCGCCACCTCCACAATCATGCCAT
>NW_008795037.1:4851200-4852735 GCF_000699145.1 Aptenodytes forsteri
CCCAGCGCGGCCTCGGCTGCCGCGGAAAAAACAGTAACCGGCGGGGGGGGACGGGGGAGAAAAATAACTCCAGAGGTGGGGAAAGAGAGTGTAGTCAAAGGGGCAACAGTTTATTTATTAGCCAAAAATATATACTTTCTTGTACAATTTGGTTCACACATATGTACATTTTTACCGTATGTACAAAAACAAACAACAACAGTGGCAACAGTTTATTTATTAGCCAAAAATATATACTTTCTTGTACAATTTGGTTCACACATATGTACATTTTTACCGTATGTACAAAAACAAACAACAACAAAAAAAAAAAAAGAAACACCTAATTCTCACTGGACTAATTCTCACGACTTCCAAAAAACCTCACAAACTCAGCTAATCCAGATGATAGTACAGAAGCGGGTATTTTTTTTTCTTTTTTGTTTTAATATACGGACATGCTTACAAGTTGTAACTATACAGAGATTTTTTTACAATCATTACAACAATAAAAAATTAACTATGATGATGACAACGCCGATAGAACCATAGCGGCATCAAGTTGGTTCTGGGGCCTGGAAAAAAAATGACACAGAAAAAAAATATTTAATAGGATTTCTAGTCAGATTGGGCTGGCACAGTATTTTTAACTATAGGTAGCGCTGCTTTTGTTGTTGTTGTTGTTTTATTTTTTTTAAATAGATTTCTAAGTATAAAAAGTTTTCAGAGTGACTTACAGCAAATTCATTTCGCTACGAAAATACCGCGGGCCCGATCCCCGTGGTTTCAGTCAATCAAAGCAGTAATTGATTCCAGTGGCTGCCACGCCAAACTCTGGGCAGCAAGGCTCAGCCTCTGAAGTTTCCGTACTAGCTGGGGGGTTTTATTTTAATTTATTACTCTCCCGCTGCCGCCGTATTCCGCGGCCGCCCGACCCCGAGCGCAGCGGCCGCGCCGCCCCGCCGCCCCCGAACGCAGCTCGGCCTGCCCGCGGGAATCGCCCCCGCAGCCCGGCGGGGAGAACAGCAGCAAAAATACGTAACCAGAAGAACCCACCGCGCACGCAGAGGAAGAACAAGAAACCGCCCTGGAAAGGGAACTAAAGAAGCGGAGAAAATCAGCTAACCATTTACAACTCCCTCTATATATCCTTAGGAGACTGAGGAAGCAATCTCTTACCGCCTCTGCACTGGCTGGAAAGCTGTCTTTATTAACTTTTTCTCTACTTCCAAGGCACTAGATCGATCTAAAAAGAGAAGAAAAAAAAAAAAAGCGTTCCTTTATAGCCCCCGTTTTATTCCCCCCCATCCCTGAATTAAGCCTCTAGACTTAAGATCTCTTCTCGGCGAGTTGCAAATACGACAAAACGACCGCTTTGCTGCAGGAGTGACCGTCGAAAGGAAAATAAACCAGCCCCGGAGCAAGCCTTTCGGCCGGGTCCTTCCCACAAAGACGATTTGAGCAGCAGCAACAACAACAGCAACAAAAATTACCTCCGCCGGAGGAAGGTAATTCTCGGGGTTTTAGACTAACCTGGCGAGGAGGCCCACCCCGCC
>NW_008795037.1:4853518-4854076 GCF_000699145.1 Aptenodytes forsteri
GTGCGGCTCCCCCTCGGCGGCCTTGAGGTAGCGCTCCTCGGAGCCGGGCAGGTCCTCGAAGCCCTCGGAGCCCTCCGAGTCCGTCTTGGAGTCGGAGTGCAGGAGGTCGGCGTCCTGCAGCTCGTCCTCCAGCTCGTCCTTGTTGCTCTCGATGTTCTCGGTGTCGATGTTCTCCAGGTCGATCTCCTCCTCGTCCTCCCTCTTGTCCTCTTCCCCCTCGTGGTCGCTCCCGTAGGAGTTGCCCTCCTCGTCCGTCCTGCTGCGGGGGGCCCAGGTCATTTTGTTCTCCTTTTTGAGCCGCCGCCGCGCGTTGGCGAACCAGGTGGAGACCTGGGTGAGGGTCATTTTGGTGATGATGGCCAGCATGATCTTCTCGCCCTTGGTGGGGTAGGGGTTTTTCCGGTGCTCGTTGAGCCAGGCTTTGAGGGTGCTGGTGCTTTCCCGGGTGGCGTTCTTGGGCCGCGACGGGTCCCCGAACTGGTACTGCCCGTAGGGGTAGAAGGCGGGGTGGTGGTGGGGGAAGGCGGCGTGCTGCACCCCCGGGCTCTCCTTCAGCTC
>NW_008795037.1:4855057-4856324 GCF_000699145.1 Aptenodytes forsteri
GCGGAGGCCGCGGGCTCCCTCCTGTCCTCGGCCGCCGCGGTAAACGATCCGATCGCTTCTTTCTTCTCTCACTTTTCCTATTGATCTGAGTGGACCCAGGTCAGGTCCTAACAGATTGCCTGAGATTATTGGGACTCTGGGCTCTGATTGACATTTCTAGTCTCTCACAAGCCCCTCCTATTTCTTTTAAGTCTCTCTCTCCCCCTCTGCCTCCCTCTCTCTCTCATGCCCAGAGCTTGCTCTCGCCGGGTTTGTCACTAGCTGCTTTTTTTTTTTTCCTCCTTCTTCTTTTTTTTTTTTTCTAAATCTGTTTACTGACGTCGCGATCTTTTATTTGAGTTGCTTTCAAATCTCGTTTTAGCGATCGCCAATCAGTTGGGTGTTTTACAAAGGTTTAACCCTGCCTCATGGTATTCTAATTATATAGAGATAGATTTAGATATAATTTCTTTCATAGCCCCCCCCCTCCCCCGGAGGGTAGGAAGCCAGGGTGTCAGCTGTGAGCGGCACACGAGGGGGACAGGAAAAAGTTGTGACATTTAAAAATAAAGGCTCCCGCCCCCAGTCCCCCTTTTCAGGTTTTCAAATTTACAGCCTTTCCTTGCCCGGGTTCGTTTTGTTTTCTTTATTAAGATATTCCCTCCTTCCCTTCCCCCTCTCCGGCCCTGGCGAGGGTTACATCTCCTGATATAGATTTAAAAGTCTATTAGATTTTTTTAAAAAATTTGCATTTCCAGAGCTACCTTGAAAAATTTCCTAACGTACTGAATCTTTAAGGAGTTTTCTACATTTTGTCTGGGCTAACAGTGGGCAGATACAGTGGAAAAGCTAAGTTAATTTTCCTCCTAATAAGGGACTTCAAAGAGTTGTAGGTCACAATTTTACATCAAAGGCAGAAAAGAAGGCAAATTAAAATCTTAACAAAGGAGAGACGGGAGCAGCCCTCTGGGCCATTAGTAAATAAGTGGTGTGAAAAAAGGGACAATGACAGGCACTGGAATTAAACTCATTAACACCTTTTTGTCTTGGTGCGAAATCTCTAATTAGGAAATTTATGATCATTTTGCTTATTCCCTCTGTTCTGAATCACTACAAGGCTTAGAAGGAAGTACCTGGTACGTGCAACATTTGCAAAGGGAGCAGTGGCACGGGCTTGTAAGGAGCTATTGGGAAGGAGTCAAGATACGTTTTAATTACCGAATAAGATTTTTTTATGATCAACACATTTTAAATTACGGTTTGCTTTTTTCCCCGCCCCTCCCCCCTC
>NW_008795037.1:4856390-4857326 GCF_000699145.1 Aptenodytes forsteri
TTCTCTTTTTTAAATTCGGTTTTTAAAATAAAAAAAAAAAAAAAAAAAAAAGTTTGAAGGGTCTTTTGAGGAGCTGAGACTGGAGGAGAGCCGTTTAACCATATTCCCCCCTCCTAAGTACTCTCTGGATTTATTGCCCTTAAAATATGATTTAGGTACAATATAACCACTGTGCCCACAGTATGGATTTTTATAACTACTTTTCTTTAAAAATGAAATTCATGTCAGATTATGCAGTTAAAGGAATCGACCTTGATAGCTTGCTATAATAAAACTATATCAGCTTGTAATAAATGCGGATTATAGCAAAGCAAGCTCCAGAATTAAAATTCCCTGAATCAATATATGAAAATCTGTAGGAAACATCTCTAATCGTATTAAGTTCATCTTTATAGCATTTCCTATCTGCTAATCTAGTGCAAAAACAACTCTGGGTTGGAGGAATTTATTTTCTTCTATTCGACGTTGCTCCTGTAATAGCTTTTGATAGTATAATGCAGTGGAGAGAACAGTATTCAATTCAGTCATAAGTTTGTTTCTTTTTTAATTCGGAAAGAAAGCAGGCAGCGAACCCCGCGTCCTGATTTGCTCTAAACTTTTCTGTAGGAAGCGCTCGGCTGGGGAGAGGCGATGCCGAGGGGTCGGGGGAGAGTTTGGCTGCAGACCACAACTTTTAAAAATATCCGCCTCGGAGAGGAAAGGGACGAATATGAAAAATCGGACAAATCAGTCGCCGTTTGATGCAGTCGTGCTGGCCACGCTGGTGCTGCAGCTGGGCTGTGCCTCCCACGGGCGGGCACGGGGGCAC
This sequence comes from Aptenodytes forsteri, assembly GCF_000699145.1. Taxonomy (NCBI): domain Eukaryota; kingdom Metazoa; phylum Chordata; class Aves; order Sphenisciformes; family Spheniscidae; genus Aptenodytes; species Aptenodytes forsteri. The sequence continues at coordinate 4,857,199 of NW_008795037.1, forward strand.
ACGCGTGTCCCACATAGCCGGACCCGTCTTTTTGTGGCTGCAGGTCTGGCACGGAGCGTCAAAGCTGGCAGGATTATTTTGTGATTTTTAATCAACAGCACAATCAATATCGGCTCGTCCCCCGCGGG
>NW_008795037.1:4858566-4859395 GCF_000699145.1 Aptenodytes forsteri
GCGCGGGGGTTGCGAGCAGGCCGCTGCCGGGCCGTGGGATGCCCGGGGTCCGGGCCGGGGTGGGAGCTGCGGCGGCGTGCCGCACACGCGGGGACGGGGCGCAGCCACCGGGGGAAGGGGGGTAAACAAACACGTGGGATTAGGAGAAGGGCCGCAGTTAAAAAAGAGTTAAAAAAATAGAGGGAAAGATCAAAGCGCTGGGTAAAAGACTCTTCAAATTACACGTTTGAAGCTTTTCCATAATTCCAAGGCGACAGATAGATAACAAGCTGCACATTCCTTATCACATATGGAATCTATCTGAAAAAAGTCTCTTGATCAGAATCTGTTAATTGCAGTGACATATGATTTGGAAAGAAAACACAATTAATGACCCTTCATGTTAAGGCTTTGGGACGAGGCCACTGACAATCTGCGCTCTGCAGCCAACGTCAACTTTTTTATTATTATTGTTATTATTAGTAAACTATTAAAGGGAGACATTCCCCGAGCCTCGCGACTGTTTTGTCTCCGTTCCCGTTGCAGGTTTCTTCAGAAGGGGGAGGAGAAGAGAAGGGGACGGGAGTGCGTGCGCGCCTTTCCTTCAAGGTTTGGGGAGCTAAAATGATTTAGTACCTTGTCTGTAAATCTAATGACCTAAGGTGAGAAAAAATACTTCATCTTTTATTATTACCATTTGTGGTGAGCGTTACCAGGAAACAGCAGAACCCGTTTGAAATGGTAAATATATGTATCCATTTAAAACCCATTATTGCAGAGACTTTCCCAAAGCGAAATAAAGCAAATCTCCCCAATCCCATTTTCTAGCGCCCTCTGCCCACGGCTCCCC
>NW_008795037.1:4859406-4860586 GCF_000699145.1 Aptenodytes forsteri
TGGCCCCGCCGAGCCTCGGCAGAGCCTTCCTGGGTGTTGGGGGGGCGGGGGGGGTCAGCAGCAGTGGGTAGTGGGTGGGGGTCAGCAGCAGTGGGTGCTCCGGGGCTGTTTGTGTGACACGCGTCCTGTAATGTTAGGAAAGGAGGGAGCAACGCTTTTGAAAGCTTTACTCTGTCGTTAAAAGGTAATGGCTTTGTTTTAGAAGGGAGAGGGAGAGGAAAAGGGAAAGGGAGAGGTTCATTTGAAGGTTATAAAGCATACACTTTAATAGGATCGAAGTGAAATTAGTTAATAAGAAAATGCTGGCCAGAAGCTCCCCGGGCTTTTAAGTGCTCTCCAGGCCATTTAGGGAAATTGAATAAGAACAGACTCCGTTACCTGCAGCCCCAACTATTATCTCCGGTTCTGCACAGAGGCGAGAAGGGAAAAATAGTGCCTGAGAGACCTGAAGTCCCGTACACCTCCTGCCAGCCTATTTCCTCGAGAAATAATGTCCCCTTTCTGCTCGCAATCGTGTTCTCCTCCTTCTGCTGCTGCTTTTAAGCAGACCAGACTTCACTGTGTACCACAAGGGGGTAAGCAAAGGTAAGGGCCATCAGCAGATGCTGAAGGCTCCGGGGGCAGCTCTGAACAGCAGCCTCGTCCCCGCTCGGGCAAAGCTGGCCCCTTGGTGTTATTTTTTCCCTTTCATTTCTCTGAGGTTTTTTTTCCCACCATTGTGGTGCTTTGCTGATTTGCGTTCGGACCGTTGCCAATAGGTCAGTATATTGTGTTACCTAACTTCCTATCTGCTCCCTTTCTCCCTCCCTTTAAACTTTATAGTTTTTAGAGGTGTTAATAAAACCTTTCCTTTGGTAAATCGTTCATTAGAAACCCCACCGAAACCTGGAAAGACTTCAGAAAAAAGCAGCGCTCAGGAATGAGAGGTTGGGAGAAGGCTTTTGTCCAAAAAATGCATAATTGCTGTGAATCTTAGGAAACATTAATCTTTATAGGAATTTGTGATTCATATCTGTGGTTTGACCGTTTAGGTGATTTACAATCTGTTAGTGCAGTTCACTAATTTTATGCCAATATGTTTTATGCACCTGGTTAGACTTTCCATCGTCCGTCGGAATGAGTGGCTTTTGTGTCTTGCTGGTGTCAGTGTGGCTCTCTGACTCCGACCTCCGGCGGGGGA
>NW_008795037.1:4860994-4862293 GCF_000699145.1 Aptenodytes forsteri
GGGACGGTGCCTCTCCGGCTTCCCCGGCCGGGTACCCCCGTCCCTCTTCCCTCGTCGCCAGCCCGCCGGGAGGTGCCTCCCGCCGGGGTGGGGACGGTGCGTCTGGCGGGGGGGACCTGGACGTGCCGGCGCGCCGTGCGAGGGAAATGCAACTCAAAGGACGACTCCGGACGCTTTTAGTGCCTGCGTGGAAGCAACGCGGGGCACTCCCCGGGTGAGATGTTTCAGCGCTCTCCGGCCGCCGCATGGGAGAGCCGGGGATGCGGACAGCTTCGTGTAATTTGTAACCGGGTTTATTAGCTGGAGGGGAAAAGCACAAGCAAAGAAAAGGAGCAGCAGCTGCACTGAAGATAACACTGCGCGGAGTCTAATCTTGTGACACAATCATTAATTACTATTGTATTAATTACTGTTTTTCCAAAACAGTCCCTGCCCGGAAGAGCTTACAGCCCACATCTGCTGTGTAATGATACTCTGGTTTAGAAACGATTCCCCCATTAGGTCCCTGGTAGCGTTTACAAATGGCAACACCTACAGTATCAAAGCCCGTCACCTTGCAGCATGAGATTTTCTGTCCCATCGGCCCGGGTAGGATGATTTTGATGCCGATAAAATACATTTAAATATCAAAGTCTTTATTCACGTACGTATTCCGTCCAAACTTTTAGATAGCGATGGCGTAACTGCTTTATTTGCTCTTCATCCCACGGATGCTGCCTTATATCAGTAACAAACAAGCATTGATTTTATGGTAAAGTCACTTTGGGATGGGAATGAGTAACTCCAGGCAGTGCTATCACTGTATTACATGGAAATGGCCCAGGTAACAAGATGAACATTGATTCAGCATTATGTTTGATCAATAATGAAATAAGTAACTTCAGGGCCAAATTAAAATGCAAGCTGGCTTAACGCTGCCAGCTTCTGGGCTAAGTGACAAGGCTAATTCAGCAGGGAAATGGCAATATTTGCATTAGAGGCTGCATCTGTTGTTTGGTGGAAGAGGCTGGATCTGCAATAACGCCGGATAAAACTGCAGGGAGCGGGTTTGAGGGGAGCCCTGCCGGTGCCCGGGCCGGGGGGGGTGGTGGGGGGGGGGGCGTCCGCCCCCCCGGGGCAGCGCGGGTGCGTGACAAACGCTGCCAGCTTCTGGGCTAAGTGACAAGGCTAATTCAGCAGGGAAATGGCAATATTTGCATTAGAGGCTGCATCTTGTTGTTTGGGAAAGAGGCTGGATCTGCAATAACGCCGGATAAAACTGCAGGGAGCGGGTTTGGAGCCCTGCCGGTGCCCGGCCGG
>NW_008795037.1:4862444-4863396 GCF_000699145.1 Aptenodytes forsteri
AAAAAAACCACTTCAGGGCGGGTAACAGAAACCCAGCGTGCCCCGCTTCGCAGATAACCAGATGGTGTTAGCACTTAGCGGAGGAAACGCGCTTTTACAAACTCCTCGGCGCACGGGAGCCTGGGCCCTGCCTGCGCCCCGCGTCGCCCCCGCCCTGCCCCGGGGAAGGCTCCACGGTGTGTTTTGGAAGTGAGCGGGGAAGGGGAGGTGATTTAGGAGATGAGTAGGAGCACGACCAGAGCTCCCTGTATCGGCGGCCTTTGGCCCGGTTGATCTGCTGTTTTCTCCGTGGCCGGTTTTTACAGCTCTGCCATCGTTACCGGGACGGTGACACGCATTGATTTCCAATAGCGATTCTCGCCTTCAGCTGGCCGGCACCGGCACCGGGACGCGGGGCGAGTCACCGAGGGAAAAACCTCGGTTAGGGGGAGGAAAATGTGTAAGGTGTAACCCCGTGCCCAAAATCGGGAGCTGGGGCGGTACGGAGAGCGAAGCCCGCAGCGATTCACGGCCGCTCGCCGGGGGGGAGGCCGGCAGCTCCGCTGTGCCGTACCGGGGAGGAGATGTTATCACTGGGAGAGCAATAAGCACCGGGGGGATGCGAGGCGGCTGGAGCTGCCGGTGTGTTGCGGGTGAGGAGGCTGTGGGCAGGCACGGGAAGAGAAGACGGGCAGCCGGCGTGCGGCATAAACTGGGGACACCCAGTCTTGTGGCATTTTTCTAAGCTGTTATTTTTTTAGACAATTTTTAAACATTTCCTCGAATGTGGGGCGGGGGAAAAGGAAAGGAAGTGCTCTCCCCAAAGGAATAGGAAACACCTCTCGGTGCAGCCCGGGCTAAGCTGAGTGTGCCAGAGGCGTGTGTGCCTCTGCCCCATGGCTGGAAACACCCCTCAGGCAGAAAGCGCGGCTCCCTTTCACCGGGGAGGGGACACCAGATCGGCGGGGGCGGG
>NW_008795037.1:4867425-4870956 GCF_000699145.1 Aptenodytes forsteri
CCCTCAGCCTTCTGCACGGCCGCGGGGAGGGCGGCTTAATGCCGGATTAGAGTTTCCATTTAGACCAGGTAATTTAAGGGGGGGGAAAAAATTATTAAAAAAAAAAAAAAATCAAAGCTAATGCGACATTGTCACACATTGACTGCTAAGCACTCCCTATCCACCTACTTACCCAGGGCTTGTGGATTTGTCATGTCATATTCTATGACAGTCAGATAATAATATCTCACCCCGGATAAGATGCATGGATTTTAAAAATGTCAGTCAACATGACTGATTTTTTTATTTAGCATTTCAAAATCCCCTTATTTTCACCTGCCTTGGAAAAAAAAAAAATCTGGGCTGCGTGTCCCTCTTTATATGCCGTATCTCGGCGAGATGAATATGTTGGCTTATTGGACAGTAAAAGGCCAGTCTCTAGGTGACAATTGGGCAGCCATTATTCAGCATTTTATTCATGCATATTTAGAGGATGGTAATGAGGATTTTTGCATTCTTGCATGAAAATGGTCAATTCCCAGTAGTTTTGATGGAAAGGAAGTGAAACATATGAGATAGCTAAGTGTCCAGTCACAGCTGGGATTTCAAATGATTTTCCTTCACTTAGCCGTGCACTCTGCCTCTCAGACAGGACCGGCGCGGGTAAGGTGAACTCACTCCTCTCCCTCATCCCCATTTGAGCAGGTTTTCACACACCACTTTTGCTGCTATTACCTATTACTAAACAACGACACGAATTTGCTCATTCCCGTGCCATTGGTACACCCTGCCTCCCTCCTTAAACACTTACATTTCTTTTCAAAAAAGATTTAAAAGATATTCTTCACACGATTGAATAGCACCAGGAAATTAGTGCTTGTAAACCTGCCTAATAGCAATAAATTATTTATCATTTCAAATGACAACTCCTTGTATTGAGTACAATCACAGTCGTGTATGGATGGAATAACACTATTTCCTCTTTAATCTTTAAAGATGCATTTTTATTTTTCATAGTGCTAACTGTCTCGGTAACTGTTAAGCCTATTTATCCAGCTCTTGAATGGCCAGACTAAATGTTTTTCACTGTATGTAATTAGGGAAGGCAATGAACGCTTTGTCAGGGTAAATGTAATTTATTTACCATACCTCCATGCTCAGTCAATATTTGCTTTTCACAGTTATAAAAGAGTGGTTGGTTAATACTTCAGTCTCAGCAAATGTGCTAAAGGTGCACAATTTAGGAAAATATGGGCAAGAAGCTTTATTTCCTAATATTTTGATTAGTGCATATGGTCATTTTGATGTATCGGGTAAAAATCGCTGTGAAGGGACACGTTTATGGGGACAGAGTGCTATCTGCGCTGTTGTTTATTTGAGGGTTTACGACTGAGTCTTAAAACTTGAACCACAGATTCAAACATAAGCTTTTAGATTGAAAAGAGCTCTGGGACAAATTAGCGTCCTTAATCCCACTGAAGAGCACCTCGCTTTCCTGTGAGACCCCTCTGACTCCAGGGAATCATCTTTGGCCGAGTGTGACCCAGAATATCCAAATGCGGCCCCAAATTCCTCTGGCTGCTTCCACAGAGGCTGGGCTGGGCAGCAGGACCTTGTGCGCGCTGCCGCGGGCCTCGGCTTAGCAAAGCACCTGAGCTGTCTCGTTGAACCACCTTAGTGGGCTGAACCCACTGAAAATAATGTGTCTAAAAAAGGGGCAGCGCAGGGTGCCCGGGTGGGGTGATCCCCCTGTGTTATGTGCAAGGGCTGCGCAGGGCTGGGTAATGCTGAAATCTCTCCAAAATCCAGTGCAGGTGTCTCCTGCAAGAGACACCCGGTGAACTTGGAGCGTGGTTGTGCACGTGAGGCTCTTGGCTTTAGCTCAAACTCCTTGGGACGGGCTGGGACTACAGCATTGCCCATCTCTTATCGATTCAGCGGGCTCAGTGCTGGAACGGAGCAAAAGCTTCGTACAAATTTTAAGTACTCATTTTACATGGGTATCAGTGTGCTTGCTTTAAGGGGTTGAACATCATCTTCCCAGCTATTATATTTGGAAACTCTTTGTTTCCAACAGGCTCTAATATCTGTGGTATTTCAAGAGTTCTTGCTCTGACTAATTTATTGTGATTATTTGTTTGGAGAAATGGTCGGTCTACAGCTATTTCTCTTTGCACCTTTGCCTGATTGCAGTCTGTCCCAGGAGAGGTTAAAAACAATCCAGTGCTGTCCAGGTGAGAAAAATTAACTTTTTAACCTTCTGTTTTCTCCAGAGATCTGGGTTAGGCTGAGGTTTAACCACTGGTGCAGAGGGTTGCAGGCACACTGTGTGGAAGGCTGTGTTTACATAATTTTGTTCTGTTTGGAAGGGTTTGCAACAAGGTCGCTTTATTTTCCCCATACAGGCTGTTTCCTATTGCTCAGAGTGATGCAGTGACTGGCTAAAAAGAAAAAGGAACAATAATTCCTATGACAGAGCTTATATTTTTGTGATGCTCTGTCGGTTGTCCCTTACCAACCGGCCCCATTTCTTCCAAGATGAGCTGATAATCGCCCTGACCTCCCAGCATAAATGTCAGTGCAGAATCCAGCAATCCAGGTTTGTTTCCATTTCATGTCCCCCAGGATGATGCGGTTCAGCTGGGCAGGAGGACGGCAGGGAGCTGGCTGAGGCGTCCCTGGGGGCTCTCGTGCTCGGGGAAGCACAAGGAGGACAGGTTTTAGAAGAAGACTTAGGCACCCGGTCTGGGCCGTTGGTGCAGGTGAGGCAGCTTTTTAAGGCCAAAAATGTGATCCGAAAAGCCTGGCTCAATGTCCAGCTCATCATGCTTGAACTTGCTTCACCATTATCTCCCACCGATGTCCACACTGCATTCAGAGACAGGGCCAGTGGTGCCCGCCTCACCATGGGGCTGGGTTTGGTGGGCTGTCTTGGAGCAGCTACAGCGCTCACCATGGGGTTTGGTGGGCTGTCTTGGAGCAGCTACAGCGTATTTCTTGCAAGATGCAGTTATAGCTTAGCTGAAAAAAAATAAAAAAAAAGAAACCAAGCCCCGATGCTGTGAAAGCAGGCCCTGCCTTTGGCCCGCCTCACCATGGGGCTGGGTTTGGTGGGCTGTCTTGGAGCAGCTACAGCGTATTTCTTGCAAGATGCAGTTATAGCTGCATGAAAAAAAAATAAAAAAAAAGAACCCAAGCCCCGATGCTGTGAAAGCAGCCCCTGCTTTTGTGTCCCAGCCTGGGCGCTCAGCTGAGAGGTAAGGAGCAAGGCCTGGCGTTGCAACCCTGCTGCATGGCCTCAGCGGTGACCCAGCCTGGGGCTGGGGGTGCCTGCCCTGCCTGGGACACCCAGGGTCAGCCCCTAGCCGCAGGGACTGCAGGGCTGGGGTCACCCCCAACCCTGAGTGCATCGGATGGGGATGGGGGCACCCCACGGGTCTGGTGACTGCACTGGGGATGGGGGCCACGCCACCGGGCTGGTGACTGCACTGGGGATGGGGGGCACCCCATGGGACTGTTGACTGCACTGGGGACGGGGGGCACCCAAGGGGG
>NW_008795037.1:4871114-4871705 GCF_000699145.1 Aptenodytes forsteri
GGACCCCACGGGTCTGGTGACTGCACTGGGGACGGGGGCCACGCCACCGGGCTGGTGACTGCACTGGGGACGGGGGCACCCCATGGGACTGGTGACTGCACTGGGGACGGGGGCACCCCATGGGACTGGTGACTGCACTGGGGACGGGGGCACCCCATGGGACTGGTGACTGCACTGGGGACGGGGGCACCCCATGGGACTGGTGACTGCACTGGGGACGGGGGCACCCCACCGGGCTGCCCCATGGGCCTCCCAGTAGGTCTCGGGGCCCTGGGCAGCCCGTGGTGCCCACAGCCCCGCTGCCAACCAATCCCCACACAGAGAAAGCCGCTCTCCACCAACCCGCTGCTTCCACCTAGTCCTGCCCTCTGGCCAATCCCAGCCCCACCCAAGGTATTTAAGCACCCGCCCAGGGCAGCCCCATCAGTGTTGCTGGCCGCTGCCCTGGGAGCCTCGTGTGTGGCTCTGCCTGGGTGCGTGTCGGTGTGGGGCCCTGCTCCTGTGTGCTGCCTGGCCTGGTGACACACCAAAGGCCGGGGAGCTTCTGTCAGTAGAAAAGCCGGTCCCGACATGGAAGGGGCTGGCAGGCGC
>NW_008795037.1:4871947-4872437 GCF_000699145.1 Aptenodytes forsteri
GGGGCCCTGCTCCTGTGTGCTGCCTGGCCTGGTGACACACCAAAGGCCGGGGAGCTTCTGTCAGTAGAAAAGCCTGTCCCGACATGGAAGGGGCTGTTGCACGCGCAGCAGCCCGTGCCCCGGGGGGGGTTTGCTGCTGGGCCTGGGCTGGGTTAGACCATAGCTGGGGGAAGGCCCGTGGTTATGGAGGGATGGGGCAGGTGCCTGTCACGGCCTCTGCAATGCCAGTAAGTGTCTTCACCTCACAGGACGTGCCGGGTGCAGAGCTGTGCTTAATGCTGTCTTTCTGGTCATACTGAGGAGCACCGAACTTGCTGAACCTGTAAGCGATTAATCATAGAATAGTGTGGGTTGGAAGGGATGACCTTTAAAGGTCATCTAGTCCAACCCCCCTGCAATGAGCAGGGACATCTTCAACTAGATCAGGTTGCTCAGAGCCCCGTCCAACCTGACCTTGAATGTTTCCAGGGATGGGGCATCCACCACCTCT
>NW_008795037.1:4872960-4887960 GCF_000699145.1 Aptenodytes forsteri
CTTGGCCTTGTTAAACCTCATGAGGTTCACAGGGGCCCACTTCTCCAGCTTGTCCAGGTCCCTCTGGATGGCATCCCATCCCTCTGGCGTGTCGACTGCACCACTCAGCTTGGTATCATCTGCAAACTTGCTGAGGGTGCACTCGATCCGACTGCCTATGTCACTGATGAAGATATTAAACAGTACCGGTCCCAATACGGACCCCTGTGGGATGCCACTCATCACCAATCTCCATCTGGACAGTCCTTCAACAGGACACCATTACAGAGGGCACATGCTGTGGGCAGCTCTGTGGCAGCGAGCGGGGGCTGGCGGTTGGGCAGCCCCACAGCAGGGGTCTGTGTGGAGCATCACTCAGACTCTCCCTTGTGTTACCAGCAGGGTCAGGTTGCCCCAGCGTGGCCAGCCAGGTCTTAGGCTGGTGGTGCAGCATTGGCCTGGGATGCAGAAGCTTTAGTTGTCCCCCCCTATAACACCATTGGGAGCAGGTGCCATCTCCTACCTGCTGTTGACTCTCAGATCTTCCCTTTCCATGCTCAGTGTCAAGTATCTTCCAGGTCTTGTTCACATGGAGGTTTTGGTGAGTGAGTATCAGCAAGGTTGGCTGATGCCATCTTTGCACACACATAGGAAGGGATTACACGTCACATGAAGTTTGCCACCTAATAGAGAGTACAGGTGAAACGGTATCATTCTTTTTCTCTCAAGCTTAGGGAAATTAAAATAACGGTAGATCTTATGATGGCAAGAGGAGAAGCAAGTCAAGTGGCTCTGGGTTGTCAATCCAAAAGTCTGCGTCGAATAGTAAAGGCTGATACAGTATGTCCTTGGTAATGCGGTCCTCTTATCTCTAACAAGGTGTTTGCTACAACAGAGCTAGTTACTTCCTTAGCTGAGAGAGGGAAAGGCAGGGAACTGCAGGTGAGCTGTGGAGATCAAAATCACCAGCATCAGCTCCGCGCAAGTGCTCAGGAACGAGCCTGGAGACAGCAAGTGGCAGAAACGTTGATGTGCAGACATCTGCGTGATTCCAGGCTGTTTAGGAGGAGTACAGGCTTTCCAGTGAAAAATCACGGTGGGTAAATCCCCAACTCTCCAGAACAAGGTGGAGTCCATAATTACTGGGTTTGTACAGCCTTGAGTAAATACTAGTAGAATACAGAGGGAAACATGAAGAAAATCTGTTTTGAAGCAAAATTAGCAACTTTTTGTATTTCCATCGTGCGAAATAAGTCTAGAATTCTGACAACATGTGTGATGCTTTCTATAAAATCCCATTTTAATCAGTGATGACAGTTTGACATTTTTCCAGCTGCTTAGAAGCACTAGACAGTCAAGTATCTCAGTAGGGCATGGATTGGCATGCTGGGAGGTATGTAAGCTTTAACTTTCCTCCCACTCACCGACTTACGATGGCATTCGAGGAACAGGGGGGAAAAAAGCTTTCTGCAGGTTTCACACTAGCTTATGCCATCTGTGTTTTTAGCCTTGTCTTGTAAAAGTAAAATCTTCGCTTTGAAACTCCATCCAGATGCTGCCAGCTAATATTATCATTCTCAGTAGCAAATGAGGATTTTATTTATAAAATGTCCTGGCCTTTGCTGAACAATTCATGGTTCTACACACTTGAGGGACATATAAATAGCAATTAAAACACAGTTTAGAGTAATGCTTAGGCTTTTAAAGAAAGTGACATCAATTTAAAGGAAGGGATAATGTGCTGGGCTGGACATCAATCAAAAGGAGGAAAAAAAAATGTTGTCTAAAGCAGCATTTAAATGATGGGATAAAGCATCTGAGAGAACAGGCTCCACAACACGGGGGCTGGCAGATAAAAGACACCCGGGTGAGGTATACTGTGCTTGATGAGACCACCCATCTCAGGTGTGCCTGCTCCAAAGCCTGCTAACGGCAACCTGCCTTCGAAAGAGTACTGTGTCATAAACGTGGCCTTATAGCCTGTTTCCTTTGGAGAAAGGTCTCAGCAGGTGAGGGAACAGACATTGTCTGGGGTAGAGAGGAGACAATTTGTTACTTATTTAGCATCTCCTACTGCATCCTAGTCAGATCTCTTATCCTAATCTGCCAGATCCCATCTTAATCTACCTTAGATTATGTCCACAGCTTTGGTCACTATTGCCACTGTTTGGTCACCACCTCTTCTTCCTTACTGTATTTATCTTCTCGATGTTCTTCTGAAGTAGGAAAACACTGAAAATCCCTTTTTATAAATGGAAATCTGATGTAAAATGTGCCCGCAGTCCCACTGTTCAAAGCCTTGCAGTGTACGGCATTTCCATATACCTCCCGAAGTCTCCAAGTCCCAGGTCTTCACCTTTGCTGTGAACTTCTATGTCATGTGCCTGGTTATTTCTGTTGCACTCTGCCCGATCCCCCTGCCTTACCGTTCCTGTCATCCCTTGTTGCATGTTTTTGTTTCCTCCCTTCTGTTTCTCAGTGAGGACCAATCCACTCTCCAGGGCACAGGTTTTTTGTTTAGATTGCAATTTCTGCGGAGCAAGACACGAAGTCTTAGCTCACAGCCCACTGTGTACACACACAGCATCTTGTTAGCTGTATAAACAATAACTTAGATTCAAATTATCGATATTGTAGTGGCACAAGGGTAGGCACGTAAAATCAATGCTATGGACCTAACCTGCATGCATAGTTACTGCAGTTATGCATAAAAATAATAATTTTGCGGATTGGTAGGGACATTTAACTTGACATGCACTTGCACAACTACTTAATGTTCACAGAGTTTTAAGCACAAATGCTCTGCACAATCTGTATGGCACTGGGGATGCTGAAACTGGACTCTCAATCAGAAGCTGTTGGTTTATTTATAGTTACAGAATTGTGTTGCTGGATTGTTTGGGGAATTCATAAGTGTTGTCCGAAGAGTTTTAAAAACTCACTTCTCCTCATCTGAGCCTCCTATCTTCCAGCTTCAGATAGGCAAGTGGTTATATTAATGCTAGCACTATACTTTTATGAAGAGCAGGCATTAAGTTGAGGAAACAGCTATAAATAAGTGTCGAATTTGCACCTGCAGATAAAAAGCCTGTTTGAGAAATCAGGACTATGTTTGTTGTCTTTGTTTATTTCTGTACTGAGTGTATTTTTTAAACTAGTTTTATGTAGCAGAAATGCATGACAAAACCAAGACATTTAGATCAAGTAGTTAGAGATCTAATCAGAATGTTGATGACTTATTTACAAATGTTTTTTCAGCCATGTTGCTTTTCTTTAATTTCTACAGGATATCCTTTTCCTTCAAAGTCTCCAGAAATTACGAGACAGGCTGCTTTTTTTTGGGCTATTTGTTAGGAGGCTGACAAGATGAACTAGTCAAATAATTGTTGCTAAACTCATACAGTACCTGCTATTTAAGGTGTTTTGTCCGGGTAAATTGTTCTCTGTTAAGGCACAATCATTCTCTCTCAAAAATGTATCATTTTTGACACATTTCCCTCTCTGTTCAGACTGTTTATCTTACCTTTTCTAATATCTTCTGACGTTTTGTGCAGTGCAAGACAGTATTTGGTTTTATACTGAAAACCCATCTTTTTTCCCCCCTTCAGATTACAGATCTTCATGGCGCAGGGAAAAAAAAAGTTCAAATCCCTCACCTGAAAATACTGATTCTGGTGATAATTATCAAAGATTTAGTTCCTTTGACTTTAGATGAACCATTAACCATGTCCCCAGCTCGTAAATCCAGTCACTAATGAAAATCTTCACGAGTGAACTTGGACAGAAACTTTGGTGCGTGTCTGTGTGGGTTTTTCCAGTGAGGCTGCAGCAGTGCTCGTACTCAGAGAATCCCGAGGGCTCTGAAGATGATTAATGATAACAAAGCTTTCCCTATTGTGTTAGCGGATAGGAAGGAAGGAAGAGTACTCTAAAAAGAGAGTGCATAGAATTTCTGAGTACTGAAGTTCAGGAGTAGAGGTTAACCCTTTAAAACAGCTGCAAAATTTCTTTCGGTTATGCGAGGAAGATGAAATTTACTTTCATCGTCTTCGTAAAATCTGCCTACTGGCTGCATTAGCAAATTTCTACACCAAGTACGTGCAGAGGGAAACCAATGCTTTGAGATGTGGCAATGCTTTCAGATGAGTTGGGCTGCTTGCAATGTAACAAACAGTTAGGCACACCCACAATCCACTTAGGTTCAGCTTTTTGAAATGTGTTAGAGATTTCTGCTAATGGGTTTTCCCTGTGGGCAGCATTACCAACCTGATTATACAGGTTTTAAGAAACTCTCTTAGGAAGATTCTTTTTCATCATAAGTTTTGACATTGACCTACTAAACTGGGTAATTTAGTATTTTATTTTCTAAGAATGAAAAAGAAAATTGAATATTTCATAACAAGAGAGGGATTATAGTAACTCTGTTCTTTATAGGAAACCTATCATGTCCGGGGGCCAGATCATGCTTTTGAGATCTGTGCATCTACATGAAGATCTCAACGCCTGCTTTCAGAACAGCAACTGGAGTACTTTGGTTGTGATACCCACCTCAACTACTTGCTGTGGAAGCTTCTACCATATGTGCTTGTGAATATAGCTTGGAGATGGGGCTGAGAGATGAGTAACATGCACCTTCCTACCAGAAAAGATTCAATGAAAAGGTGATACATTTGCAAACCGTATTAATTTTTGTAGGGACCTTTTATCTCAACGAAAGCAGGGGAGATCATGGCAAAGATGGCTCTGGTTGGCTGTGGCAATCTGGGGACTCTGGACAGAGAGCTTTGGCCTCCCAAAATCTAAAAGTTCCTCCGGGATTAGGAGCAGCTTTTGAACAGAGGTGGAGAGCAAACCTTTCCCTTCTCCCCCTGTGACACATTGCGAGAGAATCTTCGTGAAGAAATTTTGGTGGAGATTGCATCACAAAAAGCCCACTCCTAAAGCTAACTGGGAGGATGTGGCAATTTAGCCCTAGTGATTTAATTGCTATGTTCCTTTAATAGCAATTGTTCTTTTCCATTAAGGGGTACCAAATGCAACCTGATTATTATTTGGCTGAAAAACAGGAATGCTTTGTTTCACTAAGACATGTTACCTGATACACTAGAGCTGGGATTCCATTAAAAAATGTACTGGGAATTTTTAAACTGGTTTTACAGCAGATAAATTTTATCAAAATATTTCCTTTTAAAAAAATTTCAAATGCTGTAGTACTTGGCCAGCTCTCCTGCTAATATGCTGTGGTTTAAAGTAGTTCATTTGCCCCCCCAACCCCTGCAGTCTCACATATCTGGGCACAATTCATGTTGTCGGCCTGCGCAAAACAGTATTTTACAAAAGTGTCGTTTAGTATCTGCTTTGAGCTTTGGAGTGAAATATTCGAAGTTGTGCTTGCAAGGAGTCCATTTGGTAGTCATTGTTTTACTACATTTATAATTTGTTACTAATTTGCTACTATTGTTAGGCATGGAGTTAGAAGAGTATTACTAACACTCTAGCTGATCCCAGAGAAAAGAAATAGCTTGTTGGGATTGTGATATTTGATAGTTTCCTTCCTCTCGGTCCCTTCATCTTTCTATATTCTCCTCCTTTCTCTACTTGACTTTACAGTCTGGAGTGTCCAGAGTTGGAGGATGTCCAAGCACAGCAGCACACTGTGAGGCTGTGTGGTGATTCGGTTGTCAGCCGGGGAAGCGGGGGAAGCATCTCCAAAGAATGTCCAGAAAAATAAAAAAATAACGCGGTGTTCACTCTGAGTGTGTATGTCCACTTACGACCATACTTATCTGACTGCGTTATTGATGCATGTGTGGAAAATACAACGTACGTGGCAGAGTATACATCTTGCTCTCCAGTAATTTTCTAAAAATAGCCTGGAAAAAAACCCCTTAGCATTTCTGTGATGCCTGTCACAATGTCTCAGAGCACTTCTCCAACATGACTTTAGTCTCAAAGTAGGATTCAGGCAGGAGCAGCTGGGCTGAGGTTTTTTTGCCCTACTTTTGGGGTTCACATTAGCGCCAGTTACCAGAGTTGCCGCTGATAACTGAATCCCACATGTGGCCAGGTCCTTCGGTTTGCAGCATTCTCTGCCTCAAATGTAGGGTTAAGATTTCTTCCTGTGCTCTGACCCCGTTATGGTAGGTAAACAAGGCCGGAGCAGCATAAAAGGGCTGGAAGCCCCGTTTCTGGCTGGGGGAGAATTCCCTCGGCACAGGCCCGGCAGAAGACAGCAGCAAGGCACCGCACAGACTCACCCCCAGATGTCTGGTACCTTTGGTATGCAAATAGTGGGGACCCTGATAGGCGGCCAGCACGGCGCCTTTCAAGTCCTCCTTCAGTTCCCGCTGCGTGTCTTTCCCCTCTTACTGCAGAGAGAAGAACACTCTAGTTTTGTTATGTTTAAATTACACCATCTTTTATGTTAGGACAGATCAAAAACCAACACCCAAACCATTTTCAGTTCAGATAGCTATACAAGCGGCTGTCTTATAATTGAAGTATTTAATTAAAGTGTACGGATGCCCTCAACAAAAGCAAAATTGTTCTGTAGCGTTGCTGCTAGCGCAAAGTTTATACAAGACAACATTCAGAGATTTCTCAGTCACTTACTATATAAAAGCAGTTCCAATCCCACCTTTAAAAAAACCCACAAAATTCTTCACATAAATAAATATTCCACTTGCATAATTTATAAATTACTTTGGTTAAAAATGTTAAATTGCCAAGAAGTCTGACTGCAACTGGTCTGGTTCTTCTTTTTTATGTACATATGAAAAAAAAAAAGAAAAAGAGAATGTTGAAACAGCTGAGGTTGGTTTGGTTGAGGGTTAATGTTTGGGTAAGAAGCCTCCAAGGAAAACTGAAGTGCTGAATGAACACCACTCTATGGTAATTAGTGAGTGGTATTTTTCCCTTGGAGTCAGTTTCTGGATCAATGTAATAGCTAGTGATGGGAATGGGGAGGGACACCGGATGGAGAAGATGATAACTTTCTCAGTGAGACGTGATGTTGAGATTGTGGCCGTTCCGTAAAAAAAATGTAGGCGCTTCAAGCGGAAGAAGGAATGTAAGTTTTGTTGCATTGGCCAGAGTTTGAGTGATTAGTTTAAGTTATAGCTACTTATTTTTTTCGTGTTTTTCTCATATCCTCAACTCAGATATGGTATTGTGGAGTCGTGTTAAATGGTTGCTGTCTTCCATGCTTGAGATACCTGAATTCAGTGGTTGGTAAAATGGTCCCTGCTTATATAGTTCAGTCTGTGAAGCCTGCAGAGCACTTTAGGATCTCCGAATAAATATTGGTCATTATATTGAACTTTAAAAAGTACTTTTCTGCACATAAATAAACTACTTTTCTTCAAAGATCTGTGAAACAGTGTACATCCTAACTATTGGTACACATCCTGAAAGGACTTGTCAGCATGTATGCTAGGGGCGCAGAAGGTAAGACTTTATTTTATTCAGTTCTTTGGCTTCCACTACAAATACAAATATGGTATGAGATCTGATATGGCAGTTGTAGAAAACCGTAAAGCAGTTGGAGTTCTACTTCTCTTCTTATAGTGATTACTTGGACATGTTTAAGGTCTGATCAAGTGTGGGTCTCATTGTAGGACCACTTCTTTCACTTTTTTATTTAACTCAGCTTGGAAGAGGTCAGTATTTTATGTCATGTTATATCTGTGATGTAGAAAAGATGGTGGTCTCAGTCGAGATGCTGAGAATATTGGAAGAATCACTGCAGTGCATAGTTCCTTGGCTTCCTCAGTGAGAAGCTCATGGATGTAGAGGATGAGACTCCTTTCCATCCCTTTGAAGGATATTACTGTGAATAAAAGCTCAGAATAACATATAATTGGGGGAGTTTCAATCTTTAATGTTGAGGGTTTTTTCTGTTGTTTGGATAGTTTCACTTTCTTGCTGCTTCAAGAACAACTTGCTTTTTAAATAATATATAAGAGGAATCGGTTCTCAGGACAGAAATGTAATTTGCTTTTTAAAAAAAGAAATGCCATATAGCTGTGGCAGTCCCCGAATGTCGAAATGTATAACTGAACATGAGGCTTTTTTTTCAGAATGGCTTTTGAAATGGTGTAATTGTGTAATAAATCAATGAGTTAACTAGTGAAAGGACTCTGAATATCTTTCCCTGTCCCTTCGCAGAACTGCCAATCAGCTAAAGACTTGACATTTTTTGCACATAAGAGTTAGTTTTTTGAGAGGAAAAAATGCTTTTTCGCTAAATAAAAATTTTAACAAAATTTTATTTAAAAAGTTGGGATTTTTGCTGAAAATCCAAACATCAACTCATAATTTTTAATGAAATACAAGTGTTTACAAATAAGGAATGTGCAGTGGGAAAATGTGCCAATATACAAGAGTTTTCTTTTGAGCCTTCCTTTCCCAGAGCTTCTCTCACTAATAGCTTCTAAGCAGGAAAGGTGCAGGCCAGCCTAGTGTGGCAGGTTGAAGGCTGCCTCCGTGGCCTTTCAATGATGACAGAGAGTGGCCTTATAATGAAGTTAGCCAGCTCCCTCAGCACCTTGGGACACATCCGGGCTGGTCCCATGGACCTGCGTGAGTCTTCTTGGGAGACGGCTCACTTGATCCTAACGCGAAAGCGCTTGCTGTTGTGTGGTGGTGTTTTTGAATAGAGCCCCTGCGTTAGCAAAATACCAATAGTTTGGGTTAAAGATGGCTGTAGTTTGAAACCAAAACGAGGGAAGAGAAATTATTATTTTAAATGGAATTAGCTAATTTAAGAGTATACAGCATGTGTGTTTTTTGGGAGGTGTCAGGCTTTGTTTTTTATAGACGAAGTGTGCCTACTGAGAGAACTCCTGGTTCTCTGGAGCAGAGCGCAGGAGACCTGCGAAGATCAGTAAGGTCAGGTTTTCTCCAAAATGTCCTCTTTACGGCTGCAGCAGCTTCTCACCGTCTTCAGCGTTATGCCTTTATTGCTGTTCCTTGGGACGCCGTATTTACTCTTGGTTTTTTGGAGGTAGGCTGGAGTTATGTTATGGTATGCTAGGCATAGGTTTGGCAGGGTGCTCAAACTAATGCTTCACTTTTAGGTCCATTGAGGTGTTTGATGGCAATCAGTGGCTTTTAGGGAATACGTCACATGCTTAAAACTAGGCATATGTGAAGCAGTGGGTTAGCTAAGGCTGTAGATCAGGTTTTGTGTATTGTGGCTGTGGACTGTTCTTTCCATCTATTAAAGTGATATCCTGTTTTCCCAAGAATATCATATTTAGGAGAAAGCTAGTCAAGAATTCTTCTAAGTAAAAGACCTTTTTTTCTGTACTTCACATAATAGCAGTTCAGTGAGATAAAAATAGTACAGAAAACAAATTAAACTTACAAATGGGAGGATATTAGAGTTTGGTCATCTTAAAAGTTGGTATTGGCCTTTTTTCTGAGAGATTATTTTATTTTTGTTTTGTTTTTTTTCTTTTATTGATTTTTTTTTTTTTTTTTGCAACGTTGCCAAGGTTTCTCACTGTTTTGTTGTTGCTTTCTCATAAAACTCTCCACAATTCTTAAGGGAAACATTCTCATTAAGGTCGCAGTGGTAAAAGAAATCTTTATGGCAAGGTTAGGAAGTATTTCTAATGATTTGGAGGTATTTTTTGAGGCAATTTATCCTTACAGTAGTCATTTAAAACTAAAATAAAACTCAGAGTAATAAGACCCATTCTTTTCCACCAAACCATGCAGAGTCCTGGACTTCAACAGGGAATGATACATGAAACCATTGAAAATACTGTAGAAGAACAGTAAAACCAACTTTCCAAATGGAGAAGGAAGGAGTTTTAAAGCCTTGTCTAAACACAAGTTTTACTACTTTTAACTTTGCTGATAATTAATTTGATACAAATGTGCTGATATTTCCCATACACAGGAGTGAAAAAATACTTACCCACATGGAGGAGCGACTGCCAAATAGCTTTGGTGTTCACCCTGCTCCCCCATGCAGACACTTAGGCTACATTCAGACTAGAAATTAAACAATGCTGGGGAGCATTCCTGGGCGCTGGCACGTGGAAAGGCACGCTGGGAAGCTCTCGGTGGGCTTTTGACCACCACCAGCCACGCTGTGCTGAAGCCCTCTGCCCGTGGCTGGGAGCTCGCGTGGGCTGGGGGTTTGCAAGCAGCCAGTTTGCTCTGGCGGTGCAGAGACATGAGCTCTTTGGGGCCATCCAGCCTTGGTGCCCTGGAATATTCCCTAGCATGTTTAATTTGTTTTACTGGTAAGGCTACTAGATGTAGCCTTAGCAAGCAATACGAGTGCATTTGTGTGACGTGGTTTGCTCTGTTTTGCAGAAGAGTAAGCTACCTCACCTCATACGAACATGCAGTAATTAGTATAGAGTTAATAGTGCACCTGAATACTGCAGCTTATTATACAGTCACATTTCCATGTAGGCCAGCCCTATGTTGTACAAAAGTAGGGCATGTTTATGCTGCTGTTACTATATCAACACTACAGCTTGTACTACACTGGGTTACAAACACCTATGCTGTAACAAATATAACTAGATGAGCATGCAAATGTGTGAAGCTGGCCTTAGCTGTAATGAGCTGTGAAGAGGACAGTAGAATATACCAGTGATGACTAGAAATGGACTTACTGTCTAGAAGTCCAGCAGATCTGCAAGGATCCAGTATTATATTAGTTAATATTTTAAGTATTCAGAGCATATCTAAGTACATTATTTAAGGACAATTTTTATTTTATTTTCTGGACAAAATAATTTGTATTCACAAAGCAGCTTTGCCTGAACTTCAGGACACCACAGATCTTTTCACAGTATGTGCTATACATCAAGGTGCCTGCCAGAACTTTTTAGCTGGCTTTCTCCTGGTTCCCACCAACTGAATGACACTAAAATTCCCTTTATGTTACTTCCTTGTGTAATGAGCTGGTGAGGTGTCCAAAGAGGTAGAAATGAGATGCCATCACTGTGTAGCTGTCCAGCTCCTTTCAAGCCATCAACAAGCATTTCATGTACCGCTCTAAATGTGCTCTACAAACCACAGCTTGGGGCTGTTGCCCAAAGCTCAGAGCTTACATGTTTCAGACTTAATAGTGAGATTCTTAAAAGATTTATAGAATTAGAAAACAAATAAGTGGTGTGTAGATGTATGTGTGTGTAGACACAAGGATGTAGGTACAAGGTTTCAAAAATCTGTAGGTCAGTCTAAAGCCAATTAGTCATTTTATAAGCAGTTATGAAGGAGGGAGGGAACAGCAAAAGTACACAGTCCCCTGCACCTGAGGTTCTCAGGTCACTTTATAAACGTGACTGATCAAACTTCTTCACATACTTGTAAAGTTGGTACAAGAGGTGTGATTCTGTTTAACAGATGGGGTGATTCTCCCAAGTCATTGGGTGCGACAGTGCTGAAGCTAGAGCTTCGGCACAGTAACTGTAAAGCCATTGTGCTTCCTGCCACATACTACACTTAAAAAGCAGAATGCTTCTCCAGTGCAAACCTGCTTGTGGTTGAATGGGCTTTTTAAGGGCTTTCTAAGAAAGAATGGAAAAAAAAAATGAAAATGTGAAGTTGCCGTAAGGTCACTGGGACGTAGATTCATCTTGAGCAAGCTGCATAGATACTGACTGCAGGTTTTTTGAAGCTGTGTGTTAAAAAATGACAACAAAATATTGTTCAGAATCTCTGAACACATTTTCAATATTTACTATTGACATAACATTGTGAATATATCTTGGTATGTACTGGGGTTTTCAAGTCATCACTGTCGATTCTGTGTGTGTGTTGGAGCAGAATTCATATACACGTAAATGCGGTAACAAAGTATTCTCTATACATGTTGTTATTTTATAAATGAGCTTTAGTATTTTGCTAATTTAAGTCCAGGTCAACAGTATCAGAGGATGGTAAAAATGAATTTGACTTCAAGACAGTATGACACCAGTGCAAGGTTATTAAAAAAAAAAAAAGTAATTTCATCCTGAAAATGCTGTTTAACTTTTGACTTATCCACAGACTTGCACTGAAACAAGCATTTTCCAGAGAATGTAGTGAGCCGAGTGGATCATTTTGAACTTTCTCTTCTAAGAAGCAGGGCTCTTCATGTTCCCATTTTCTCCTTACTTCTGCAGGGCAAGGTGCAAGGTTTAAGTAATATACATGGATTCTTTATCCTAATATGATGTCAGAGCTATAAAAAAAAATCAAAAAATGAAATCTCTTTTCTCTTTGAGGATGTTACCACATAAGAACCAACATGATTCTGGTCCAAACCAGGAGAGGAAGAAAGTGAAGATCAACAATAGCTTTGACTTCTGAATTCCTCTGAGATTTTTAAAATTCTACAATCCTGTTTGCAATTGAAACTTAATTTCTTGACTTCAGCAGTCTTACATATTACCTCAAATGTAGTCAGAAGTGTTTCTATTTAACCATCACTGTGGGAATCCATATTTATCCTTCAGTATTAATGGCATATACTTATTTTTTTAGTATTTGCTGCAGAGCCTGCTTGGGATCCGAAAACTGGCTGGCAAGCTTTCTCTTTCTTGTGTTTTGACCAGCAATAAAGACTTTAGCATCTGAACTTAGCTGCTAGTTCTGTCGATGACACGCAAAATGGACTACCATCGGTGTTAGTCCTGCACGGCTCGGTGGGTCTGCAGTACCAGCTCTCCTTGCCTCTGTGCGGGGGTGACCGCAGAGGCACGCACTGGCAGAACGTTGGTACCAGGGTGGATTTTCCCTAAGAGGTAGGCAGAGCTGTACAGTTGGAATTGGTTGACACCTGAGGTTTCTAATCCAAAGTCTGCTGGCAACAACAATAGAGTTCCCATTTAGTTTGATGGGGTTTAGACCAAATGTTTAGATCATCGTCTTAGTCACTGTGTCCATCTGGCAATGGTGATGCTTCGGCTTCTTCCCCCTGTCCTTCCGGAACAGGGCTGGGTGAGCAGAGTGGTGTGTGGGAATAACAGCACTTGTGTTTAGTGAGACACATGAAACCACAGCAGGAGTTGAATCCTTGCAGGAGTTGAATCCTTGCAAATTCACCAGCTGCAGGTGCATGAGCAGATCAACATTTTACCAGGTTGGATGGAACCCTGGCTAAAAAGCAGATAATCTCTGTGAGCATGTCAAGAAATTGGGTCTGCTTTCAACAACTTTCTGGTTAGTTTCTGTCTGGCATGTCGCCTAACAGTGAATATAGTGACTGACGGTTCTGTGAAGCATCTTGGTAGTAAAGCTCTTCCTCTGCATTGTGATGCTATTGTGCTGCTGATTGTCTGAGTCTACACTTGCTATTTAGGATGGTAAACAAACAATTGTTTGGCTGGTAATTGCCAAGCCCCTCTCCCCCAGAACAGATTCTGACTTCTCTTTGGGTCTGGAGAACTCTAATACAGATGCTTTTCCCTCAACAGTTACAATATTGCTTGGAATTTAGATTTAGGGCTACATCTGGAGGGAGAGGCTTTCTTGGTAAGGATTTATTCAGTCTGTCAATGCACAACACTGGGAAGCTGCCTCTAGAACAGTTACTTGTCAAAGAGCATGCCCAAAACTGACTCTCGGTGTGCTCTTTAGTTAAAATACTGAATTACTATCGGAGCAGGGTATGCGTTTTGCTTTTACCCCAGAAAAGCCGAGGACCAGCTTTTCAGGTGGTACATGCTGTGTGCTAGCCAAATGTGCCACAGCTGGGCCTGAGAACTATTGTTTGGTGACAAGCCTGGAGGCTGGCTTAAAACCAAGGGTGATCTTCCACTAAACTTCTTTAAGGAGAGTGGCTTGATCACGCACCATGGGAAGCAGAATAAAACCAGCTCTTCAGTGTCAACAGAGCACTCAGCTGTGGATGGGATAAGTTAAAGCCTTGCCTGAGACTATTTTAAATAAGAGACTAATTACAGTTGTGCTTTTGGTAGCTCACTGATTTCATTCTCTGGCTGTAACCTGTGAGGAGTATCACAGTCATTGAAACGCGTTGGTACCCTGCTAGTAGTTAGTGAAGAATTACACTCCAATAAAAATACAGTCTTGAAACAATAGAACAATAATTTATCCAATGTAGTCTCTCACAGGGATTATAGTTGAAAATGTTTGTTTCTCATTTTGAGCATATTCACTGAAATTTGCAAATGCAGATTAAGCAAATGGTTACAACAAACTAAGAACATCTATGCATATGCACTTAATCATGGATTGCTATGTGAGCAGAGCTTGTGCATGGGCGTACATCAAAGCTGATATCTATCTATGTTGTAATGTATTCCTCCACATGACCATATCCAATACGTGGTACTTATTATTCCATTAGTACCCAAACAACAAACCCTTTCCGATATCCATCTGTGAAGATGCAAATGGCTGCATACTTTGTTTTATTAAGGATCAGCCGTTAGGGGGTCACTGGTTAAAAGTCTGAAGATCATTAGAGGGATTTTAAAAAAATAAACAAACATCTGTTGTCATATATCTTGAAGAGTTTCTGTTGTACCGATGCAATTTTTATCTGTGGTGATGATGTTGTCATGGGAACATATGCACAAGGGAATTAAATGATGTCAGGAAAAGCGTAAATGATGCAAACACACCTCATTTGAAATGTTAATTACCACCCTTCATACTACTCCAAAGAACAGATCAATTTGATTTTATTTCAGATGTAGGGAAAAATATGACACTTTTGTCTAACAATAAGTAGCTTACATTGTTGTACCAAAGTGAGTATGAGTCAGTGAGTTAATCTGCATTGGCAGCATTTGCACTGGGGACCATCTGCAGCCCTGCTTGTCTGAGCATCAGTAATATTCCTCTGTGAATATCTCATCTTGATGGTCAGGGGAGGCAGGCAGCCTCTTTAAAGAGTTCCATAAATGCTTATAATTGCTGCATTAAACTTCAGTTTATTATTTTCTCCAGGTGCAGGTATGCGGATGATATGAAACCCCACTGCATTTACATACAAATTGAAGATTTTTATTAATCAGCCCGGTAACAGGAATCAAACAGCAA
>NW_008795037.1:4890460-4931450 GCF_000699145.1 Aptenodytes forsteri
ATCTCATACCTGTAACCATTAGGTGAACAGACAGATTCACGGACACTCCTCTGAAGGAGGGAAATACACAATAAACTACCGTGTTTCTGTATTTTTACATTTGTCTTATTTAAAGTGGGTTTATTCTTAAACTAGGCCTTGCAAGTTACGCGGCACTCATGTTTTCCCATGGCACCTGTACGTTTGAAATTCTGAGTTTTTACCAGTTTTCCCTCTGCTTTTACACATCAGTAAAGATGGGCTGTTTTGCTTTTGGACACCTGATGTCTTGAAAGAAAATTTCTGCTTAAAGTTCAGCTGGTGCTTAATTTTGTTGAGTCGGCATTTATGTCCTATGCTAGTAATGGGCTGAGCTTTCTTGATGAGATCTTTTTCATTTCAGACTCTTTTCAGAAAATTTGTTAGAATGTTTGGTACCTTTCTCTCTTTCTCTCTCTCAATGATGTGTCATTTATGAAAGCTTTGTCCTGAAAAATGAAATGACTCAATATAGACTGAACTTTTCCAGATCATTTCAAACACACTTGAATACTGCCTCAAAAAACTGTTTGCTGCATAAGCCAGATTTCTATGCAACTTGCTATAGGTTTCTTCGCAGGTGGGAGAGAAGAATGTTAGGGACTAATGGGGCAGGCCCACTAACAGAGTACAGCCATGATTGATTAATCCAGATCATCTCACTCCACACGCTATAGCATGTGTGTTTTGATTTTTTATTACTTAAGAATTTACTTTGAAATTATGCTCATTAAAAAAGGTCATATTTCCATCAGTACCTACATTAATTCAACCTTGTAAAATTTACTTCACCCACTCAGCTGGGTGGAGTGACTTTTTTATGGATGAGCAGATGTTATAGCTGAGCTGTCAATTTTTATATTACTTCATTAATTTATGCACGAGAAATGTTTTAATCCCAAACACTCCACTGTGAACAAGTGGCAAGATTCCTGGGTTCTGTGACACCCTGGCAATTCAGTGGTGTCATCTTCACATTCTGAAATGGAGACATTCTCAAATCTGACATCAGCGAATGTAGTATGTACTGAATATTGTATTTTGACATTGCATTCGGCGTGATGGTCTTTGTTCATTCAGCTGACCGAAGCAGTCTTTACCTGTGCAAATAAGTGTAACTCCATATAAGTCAATTAAACAATTCAGCAGATGAGGTTTTCTTGTTCTCTTGCAATATTCTCGGTTTAGCCCTCGTAATGATCTTTATTCTTTCTGTCTCCATCATCACATAGTAAGGGTACAATCCTAAGGTACAGAGATTTCTAGTTACCCTAATTTGTTTGATACAATCCCATGGATTTTTTTTTTTTTAATTATTATTTATTTACTTAATATATTCATTCTCAGTTTGTGGAAATACCTCATAGCAGTTATGGTAGGGAACGCTGGAGGATTGGGCACTCAAGAGAAGAACTAATGAGAATTTTGAAACTTGAGGGAGGCGAAACAATTTCGGACTGTGGCGTTAGCACATTGACTAAATAATTCTGCTACATGGAGAAGTAGGTATTGGGAAATACTGGGGATTCTTTAGGTTTTGTAGTTAGCAGTGAAAATGTCTTCATGTAAGAAACGTGCATTTTGAAGATGATTTTCACAGTCAAAATAGCTGAAATAGCTATCAAAAATAGCTGTATTTTCTTTTAAAAAAAAAAAAATATTTGAAAGCTCACATCCTGGATTCGAGCTGTGCTGTAAGTGGCCAGCTCTGTGATGAGCTTTGTTGTAGAGCAATGCACGAACATGTGATGTAGCACAGTTGTTGGGAAACCTGGATGCATAGCGTACTTGGTATGGTGACGACAGCTTTTTTAGCTCTGCAAGGACAGAGCTACATACTGCACAACCTCCAAGCATGTATTCAGAGCCCTACTCAGCACTGCTCATGGCACTGTGGAAAACCAAAAATATCCTTCTTAATGCAGCCAGTGTTGAGAACTTCATTTCCTTAAAAAGAAATTGGAAGGCTTCCCAGATTATATATGTGTGCCTTTAACTTCAGAGGATATGACTGTACTAAGAGACTATGAGTAAAATTAATAGTAGAGGGCTTTCTTGTTCTCTTGCAATATTCTCATTTTAGCCCTCCTGATGATCTTGGTTCTTTCTCTCTCCGTCATCGCATAACAGGGGTACAAATCCTAACAGAAAATAAACATGTGCATTGATTCCTAGTTGGCTCAAGATGGTGTAATTTGGGGTCGATGAACAACAAATGGTGAACTTGGGTAGACTAATTCTGACTGAATTCTCATTGAGAACAGAAACTAATAAGAATATTTTGATTCACTTAACTATATACTTATCTCACATTTTAACTGATTTTTATCTTAACAGATTTTGTGGGGATCAGACACAGACAACTGTGAAGGGGCTATTTTAGTGACATTTCTAACAGTTGTTCAGAAAGCATTGTAAAGCTCTGCTAGGGAGTCTGTTCTACAAAGACTGGACCAGAAGAGATGTCTCATTCAGAAAATGTTGTTTGTGTTGCTTTCGAGGTGAATTGAAGATGTTTGGTCAATCCCTTATCACTGGTGGTTTATCAGACATAAATCAATTACACTGTACTTTTCAGAGGCTGGGTTTTTTTAAAGCATTTAAACATGTTACTTGCTTTGCTGAGTTAAGATAAAAGTTGAATTTGGGCTAGAAACCTGGTTTCTAGCCATTTTCAAATTTTGGTGATAATTAGTCTTTATAATGAACCAACCCCATTCCCCTTGAAATGAGCAGTGCCAAACTTTGGGGTGATCAAAACGTGCATCTTTTCTGATTTGGTGGCTTGAAGAGTGCTTCAAGGGTGCTAATTTATTAAAGATTTTTGTATTTCATCAGTTCTTTGGGTGCTTTTTCCCCTGCTGGAAATCTTCATTACGGTTTACATTTAGGCTGAATTCAAATTAATTATTGCAAGGGGTTTTGCTCTTCTCCATGACTTATTTCTGCCCTCTGGCTGATCAGCGGTCCATGGTCAGCACTCAGATCTCCAGGAGACCTAAAACATGTTGAACACTTTGACATTTAGGGAGGTCAAATTTAAGAGGTTGGAAGGAGTGTTTTAACTTGCAGGAGAGCATTTCATTCCCATTTACATTCAGGTTGTTCAAACAATTGTTATCCACTTTAAAAAAAGACACGTTTCAAGCCTGTTTTGTGTGACTGGTCTCTACTGTGTAGCAACCAAACGGGAATCACCTCTTAAAACTTCTCCCCCGAATATTAGCTTAACTTTCAGTTCTTCTCTCTGTCCTGTGTCTGTGCATTTCAGAAGTCTGAAATGCTACACCAAAGGCTGATGAGCAGTAATAGAGATCTTATGGCAAGCAGAAAGTCCTGCTAAGGTGACACCTGTAACGGCTTCCACTGAGAGAGATTGTCCCAAAGAGGCGTGATTTCCAGGTGACAGGTACTTAATCATCTTCTCTTGTAAAAAGGGTGAAGCATTAGCTTTCGTCTCACACTGACCTTTTTGGAGTAGACATGCATCCAACCCAGAAGCTCAGACCTAGAATTCAGGATTTGAGGGAAAGGTTTGAATTGAGATCTGAATTTTGCTAAGCCTTCCTGCTTTTAGATTTGATTGCGATAGGATCTGCAATCAATAAACTGATGTTTCCACTCTGGCAGATTTTCAGGCACATGTGTTAGGTGCAGGCACTGACTTAGACCCAGGTGAATTTTGGTCTGAGTGATCAAAGTGATTCACTCCCTTCCATCCCTACAGGTGCTGGGGAGATGAGTGGGCTCCTTCTGCTCACAAGAGCGCAAGGTCAGGAGGGTTTTCTTCCATGTCTTTTTGCCATAACAAATACTATCTGATCTGGTGCACTTTGATGCGGAAAGTGTTCGCTGTGGACATGTATAGGTGGGATGTAGTTATGAATTGGTATTAGATGATGATATTTTTGCTGTGTGTTTGTTTCGGCAGAGAAACAGTAGTTGCAGTAGTTTTAAGCTGTGTGATGTGATATTCTGGGAAATTTATGTTCAGTTAAGGCAGCCTGAGGATTACAGTGGGTATTAGTATTAACCAATGACAAAAAAAAATCTTGACAAATTAAATGTCAACCCCTACCCAGCTGTGGCTGTTGAAATTCAGATCCAGATGCAAGATTGGCATCTTGTGTGTATCTTTGCTACGCTGAAACGCAGTGGCAAAAAACAACGATATTCTCCTCTGTCTCCTAGCTAGCATTTAATCGAGCTCTGTGTCTCAAATATCTCCTCAGTGATCAGGAGTTCCTAACTGCTCACATTTTTCATTCCTCCCATCACCTGAGAAGGCTTGTCTATTGTTAAACCAAGCAGCGGTGACTTACCGGTAAAATAAGATGAAACAAAACAAAACCTTTTTTTCTTGTTCTGTGAGGTCTGTTTAATTTTAATTCTGTTGCAAAATAGTTTTTCTAGCTCAGTTATGAGTGGAAAAACTGGTGTCACTTTGTACAGCATTTCGGTGCCAAGCTCTTAAAAGCAGTGCAATTGGAAATGGTAAAGACCTGGGAGGTCACTTAATAATGGCTATTCCCAAGCAAGGTTTTTCCCTATAGTGTGTGTGTGTGTGTATATATATATATATATATTCCCTAGAGCTTTACCAAGTCTTGTTTTTTAAAACTCTCCATTAATAGGGCTGTACTTATTTCTCTTGGGAAATTATTGCCCATGGAAAAGGTTTCACAATAAATTTTTCCTATTACATGATAAATCAGAATTCAAATTACTAGATTCAGTTACTAATGCAGAGATCCTTGGTGAAAAGTTTTGCTCCCTTACACAAACTCTTGTCTACTGCTGATCGCATTTCATCTTTCTGAGCAGTGTCACTGCTGGTGGTATGTCTGACGCACCACTTCTTTTCTCAGTGCGCCTGATTAGAAGTCACTTGATTTTGGCACCCCTTTTCCTGGATCACCGTGCTGCTTGGCGTAGAGCAGAACAAACACCAGTTTTTTAGATTCGCTGTGACGAGTGACCTCCGTTCGCTTCCAGACACAAACTGAGGGCCCCGGGCTGAGTGCGGACACGGGTGCAGGAGGGACAGGCACACGCTTGGCTTCAGAGGAGCAGTGTCAGGCCCTGAGCAGTCACCGCTGGAGAGCGGTGCCTTCCCCTTGCATTTGTCTTTTCATCTGGTCCTTTATTTTTGTTCTAACATCAGTTGTCCTAATGAGGGGGCTTCCTTCAATCCAGGGCCAAGTCCTGGATTACCTATTAGAAGAGGCAGGTTTTGTAATTCATCGGAATTCAGTGTTCAGAAATATCTTCCATATGAAAGAAAAAGCTCAGTAAGAATATAATGAAGAGAGGCAAGAGGAACTTAGAAATAGACCTGCAGACTAAGCATTTGGCAGTTGGTTCACATCGGCATTTATTTGAAATTAATTTGAACTACTAAACTCCTGGGTTCAGTTCTGTTCTTAGCTGGTATGAGTACAGGGGAGTGTAAATGAAGCCAGTGGAGTTATGCTGAGTTTAGATTAATGTTAAACATCTTGGGTAGTGCATCTATTTAATGAATTTATTATATGATTCCTTTGTGAAAAGAAATCCAGTGATTTCTCCTAAAAAAAAAAAAGAAGTTATTCCATTATGCTCTTGTTCTGATAATTTTATCCCTCTCTCTTTTCTCTCTCTCATGCATATTTTTAAAACTTCTGTAACCCCTATTGTGTGCTTCAAAGGTGTAGCCAGAGTTCCAAATTTGTACAGATGATTCCACTTTATTATCTACCTACCATCAAAGGGCAGCCCCTCTGCGCTGGGCTGTAGCACACTGGATCAGAGACACCGGCTCCGTGCAACGTTTTGGGTATGGAAAGTAAGAAAGTATCTCATGCTGAAGGAGAGCAATGGGGGAGTTCAGCAGCGAGAATGGAGTTCTCGTCCTGGAAATTACTGCGTGCTCTAGCTCTGGTCAGAAGCGCCATTAAATCTTCAGTGCTCAAGAGGATCTTCGATGATGTGTTAAATTCAAAGGTTTCTAAATTTGGAAGTTTTGCTTTTGGTATAAAGCTTGTTAGAAATGAGGTTTTTTCTTCTACATTGTAAAAAACTGCAAGCTGTTTTCTATAGAATGACACAGAAGCTGTGGATTCCTTAATTTGTTGCTTAAACACCAACATTTTTACAACCTTGTTTAGCAGGCTTTTTTTGGTACATCTACCCAGAAAGACTTCCCTAGAGAGGGCTTCTCCCACTATCTGAGACGATTTTGTCAAATGCTGCCCAGGGGCTCGTTGTTCTTGTCTGGCTGTATTTGCATGGCCTATACAAATATAGCGGGTTCATATTCTGCAGAATCAAAGAATAATAATTACAGACAAAAGCTCTGAATCTGTAAATCTGTATATTTGATGATTCAAAAGTGGATTTTGGAGGAATTGGTCTCTAGTGGCTCCTGTTGATGTTGCCTGGCTTGTGAGTGCTCAGGGTCATGATTAGAGAGGAGCTGTACTTCTGTCCCTACCCTCGTCTCAGTTTCTCCTTTCAGGTATCAGATGTACGTTCACCCCTGGAAATGGGTTTTCATTTGTGTCAGATCAGGTCCTGGCCTGTCTGCTTGAGTTCATTTTGCCAGAAGTTTTCTTGAAGAGTCCGTCACCAGCAGTACATGGTGACCAGGCATCCGTCCATCCTAAAATCCATTTTGCCTTTGATTTAACAGAAGCTAAAGAAAATGTTAAAACATCAAACACTTCATGTATGTCTTTTTTTGATGATTGGCCACTTCTCCCTCTGCGGTGATCCAGGCAGGCCTTTGCTGAACTCTTAGGGTGTTACAGGTCTCAGACCACCACTCTTCAAAGAAGAGTTGCTCTTTCTGAAGGGAAGCGTTCTTATTAAGCTGTTTGGCTTCCTTTCTCTTGCTCTGCAGAGAGGTGAGTTATCTTGCCTCATTTATTACTGTTGTGTTCATTTTTTACAGATAGCCCTCATTTAAGGTTGAACCCAAACAGTAAATATCCCAATACACATGTCAATATTCAATATTCTCTAACTGTTAAGGGACAAGGCCAAGGCATTATACTGAGCACTTCTGAAAAAAACAGGTCCAGGGCATCTTGAGCTGGTTGCTCCCAAATCAGTAGCTGTTTCTGAAAAATCAGCTGATTCTGAAAAATCAATTCTGAAAAATACGCAGCTTCTTTTTAACCTTGCTGAGTGTTAATTAGCCTCTCTCCAAGACAGGCTGTCAGAGGTAGACAAGTATCTTTGTACAGCCACCTCCTCAGGAAGCAATCACCATACCTTTGAAAAACTCCTTGGTGAAGTGGGTGTTAGCATTAAGTGCTGGGCATTTTAGAAGGTGTTGTCAAGAAGAGCATAGGACTGAATTCCACACCTGGGATTTAGAAGATTCTGCAGGAGGCCAAAGAGAGGAAAGACAGCAAAGCAACAGAGGAACGAAAATCAGCTAGGTGCAGAAGGAAGAGCAATGGTGATGACTGAAAATAGCACAGGCCCCAGTCGTGAAGGTAATTGTGACAAGACATAGCTTAGTTTATATTCCAGGATGATCTGTTAAAGGCAGCTGTGCATGAGCATCACTAAAAGACCCACTCTAACTCTTAATCTGATCCCTTGGTCCATGTGCCTATAATTAAAACCAGAAGTGAGGCATGTGATGCTGTGTGGAGAAGAGTATCTAAGCCTGGCGCACAGGTTTTGCTGTTTTAAAAACAACAACAATCACAAAACATCGAAGAGCTTCAGATTACAGGATTCTGCAAAAGAGCTTTGGCTGGCTGGTGTTTTACACAGACTAACATAGCTCTCCTTGTGGATTTAAAAAATCACCTCTGAGGCAAAGGACATGAAACGACCAAGGTTTTCCCTGTAGTTCCTCTTCTCTTCTGCTGGGTCTCTTACGTAAAGATCATCAGGCCTAAGGTTATTAATTGCTTCTCAATTAGTTTGAAATCCTCTGGATCCGAAGCTCATCCTTTTTTAATGCTTAGCCTTTTTTTTTATCTCCTAGCACTATAAGAAGTGTGGACTTGGGGGCTTTATTCAAAGTTAAATTAAAATCCCATCTTTTAGTTGAGGGCTGCATTCTGTGTACGAGCTGTCTCGTTGCATGTATATCTGTGAAGCATACTGTGAGCGGGTGCCTGGCACCCGCTGCGTATCAGTAACTGTATACAGTGATGCGGGCCGTATCGTGTATCCCAGCTAGTATTTCAACCTCCTCTTAATGTCTGAAGAGTTTTAATTGGACAAAAGGCCAATTTCAAGTTTGACAATTTCAGTTTACTGGAATCGATGAGCATAGAGCAAAAAGCACAGTGTGGTTCGTTTCTGTGTGTATTCAACAAGGGGGCAACGTATTTTCATAGGTTAAAAATGGACATTTTCCACATCCTCATATACAAAATAGATAAAATATGTCAGCTAACCTTGAACCTTTTCAGCTTGTCTCCTACATCTGTGTAGAGGCTCTGCTCCTCTAAAGTGTAGAGGAAGAGCTGTCCATGTTAATGAAGCCTTCCAGGACATTGGCATGGTGTGGACTGATGTAGGTACCTTTTCATTTAAAGCCGGAGTCTATCTCTCAACGTGTTAAAACTGCACCTCGTCCTGTGTTCTCACTCAGATGAAGGAACTGGAGTTCAGCTGGCACCGGACTCTACTATTTTGGCTGATAAGGTTTAGTGTAAACAAATGCAGGTCTGTGAATTATCTGGCATGAGGATCAGTTAGGGGTGCTGGCTTCCTATAGCCTTAATCTAGTTGGCCTAAATGATTTATAAACTGGCAGCATGATAAATGTTGTTTTAAGTGGACAAATCACATTGAAGAGGTGTAACTTTCTGTCAGTATGTAACATGACCGCTTCTCTTAGGGGAAGAATAACAATCACAAAGAGCAGTAAGGGTAACAGGATCACAAGTAGGCATATTCCTTCTCTACAGCATAAATCATTAGAAGGGCACTTCTTTCTTTCCTCTTTGCTTGTCCTTCTTTGTCCTTTCTTCTTTTTTTTTTTTTTTGGTGCTATTTTCTAGCACTTCCATATCATTTTGGAAAGCTAAACCCTCCACTTGATTTGTGCTGCAGTTTCTTCATAAATCTATGAAGCTTGTCTCCATCAAGCTGTATTTTCCATTAAAATATGGTTCCCAGGTGATTTCCAATACTATGAAAAACATGTAGCCATAAGTCTTTCACTGATTGTTTATTATCTGTTTAGGTGCTCCTGAGGATTTTGACAGCTAGGACTTGTATCATATGTAATGTAATAAAAGTGGATGTCTTCAGCATAACAGGGATAGCTGGCCTTTAATTTCTATCTGCCAGGGCTGTATTTGTTTTCTGTGTAGGTTTTTTTTGTTTGTTTTTTTTTAACATGGTCTGCCAGGGCTGTATTTGTTTTCTGTGTGGGTTTTTTTTGTTTGTTTTTTTTTAACATGAAACTTCAGATCTGCTCCAAATCAGGTCAGTTTAAACTTTGTGTTTTCTTTGCTATATAGATGAACAAAAAAACCCCAAAAGAAAATCCAAACAAAACACAACAAAAGCTTTCCTGTTACAAACAGCACAGGAAGCACTAACAACAAAGCTAGTATTTACTCTGGTGGAGGAGTAGATTTACTTCAGCTGGTTTCCAGCATGGACACACTGTTCCGCCTCTGACTGCAGGAAATGCAGCAGGACATTCTGCATGTCTGTCTTGGGTACGTGTAACAAGCATGTTGTGGGATGCAATATGTAAAGTCCCTCAGAGTAGCTGCAAGAAGTTAATGCTTTAAGCTACTGGTTTGTGATGATTTTTTTGAAAACTGATAGGAAAGGGCTAATAGTGTCTATCCGTAGGCAAAAGTGCAGCTCTTTTGCAGGCAAAGTTCCCTCTGGCCTTAAAGGGAACTTTGCATTAGGATTACAGGATCAGCCCAGATGTAAGCACTGATTATCTGGTAGTACACAGTAAGGCTGGGCAAGGAATAAAACCTTACCTAAACTCAAACAGCATACTGTGAGTTCAGTTCATCGAGTCTACGTATACCACCTCTATTACCAAAAGAGATGTTGCATTTTCTTGGCATCTGTGCTGGCATGTGCGATGCATTGCAAGAAAGGCATAGCCAGCCTGGCAGGGGCCTCTGGAAGACTTTTGCTTAGGAAAAAGTTTGACAGGGATGGCCCCATCACAGAGGGAAGGGAAAGAGGAGACTGTCTTGGAGGTGGGCTAGGAGATGGGAAGTGGGCTAGCATGTATTCGCTGACCCTGTGGTTAGTATCAAGGCCGGTCTTGTGTGTTGCCTCATCATCTCCCCGTCAGTGGAACAGAGAAGTATTGATTATTATTATAAACCAGTGCAGGACTCAGAAGGAAAATAACTAATAATTACTAGCAAGATTTGTAGTTTAAAGGTTGGCTTTATAACCAGCAAGCAAAATGATTTACAATGGCCAGGAAAACTACCCAGCTTGAATTCCAGTGCCTTTGTAATATGGAATGTCCTCTCCCTGCCCTGCAAAGAGATGTCCTTCCCAACAGTATTCATGCAGTGGTTAAGTAGATTTGATATAACCTTGGGTTTTCATTGTATCTTCTCCAGTTGGACCTCAGAACTGGTCGTCCAATGAGAAACTACAGTTTTCTGAATGCTTGGTAAAGCACTTAATTGTGAAAATAACTAGTTTACCTCACAACATCAATTTGAAAAATTACTCATTAATTTTTGAGGTGCAGCCGCCTTCCCTGGAGGACAGAACTACTGATCTCATCTGTACCTAAAACCTCGGCTTTGTTTGCTAACAGGCGTGTCTGATGTGCAAATGAAATTTGGCTTACCGTTTCCGTTCACTTATAAACACCCTTGACTGCACCTTTGGCAGAACACATGATAATTAAACAGTTGTGGCTTATACTACGCAGGCTGAACAGAGCTGGCAAGGAAGAGTTTAGATGACTAGCATGCCACACGGAAATATTATGTTTCCCTCTACTTTCCAGTGACATTTACTAGCAAAGTAAAGTTGAAACTCTCAAAGATCTATGTGAGCTTAAAATGTTTGGGTTTTGGGTTCCTTTCTTATTATTTCCTTAATATATCATTATTTAAGCCTAGATTATCTATGCAGCTGGTAGACAAATAAGTCAACATAAATGGAGCTGAGCTCTGAATCAGAACCACCACCTGAGAAATGCCTTCCTTAAAGCATCCAGATCTTGTTTAAATATACTGGATGGTTCAAATCATTGGCTTAGTTCAGGCCTCCAGAGGCAGTTAACAGCAGAGTTCCACCAATGCAAACATGCTAGACACATTTTTCACTGAGATTATACTTGCTCAAAACTAAAATAACTTCAACTGCTGCAAACTGGTTTTTTTAGTAGTTTTTAAAATATATTTTGTTTTCAAAACAAAATTTTGTTAGATCTTTGTTTCCACTGGGTGCTGGCCATCACTAGCCACATGGAAACCTCTCATTTCCTCAATTCTTATCTTCTATATTGCTTTTAGTCTACAGAATTGCCATTCTCTACCCTCAGTCCTGACTGTAGGGATTTCATTTTCTGAGACTCAGCCCTCCTTTTGTCCACCAGGTCCAAGGAACGTTCCAAGACACACCAGGGAAATTGGACCGGGACGTCCTGAGACTTCCCAAAGCTGCACATAAAGTGTACAAAGGTTCTTCATTCCAGTAGTTGACTGGCTTCCAAATTTACTCCCAATGTGTTCTTTCATCCTTAGTTTATAATTTTAGCACTGATTCACTCCTGAAATGAAAACCTCTTAAAGAGCAAAGGATGATGCAGATAAAACCCTCTGGGTTATGATCCATTCATTTAGAGCCAAATGGCCCGCTCGTTAATGTCATTTGCCTTATGACCAATTACTAGATATTTCCTTATTAAGCAGAAAATCACTTTTGCCTGGTGTTGTAAACTAGCTTAATAGCACTTCACCTTCTTATGCATCATAGCAGTTGAAAAAGAAGATTGGAAACATAGGGTTCATTTACTGGCCATTTCAGCATTTGATGGGGTAATTTTATTTTATTTTGTTTTGTTTATTTTATTTTATTGTATTTTATTTTATTTTTAGATTAAAGTGAATAGTCAGAATATTTGTCTTACCTCAGTAGGGACATTAAAACTGGAAGATGTCAGAGCTTTAGCTCCGACACTCTAAAAGGATGTTATTCCTGAATGTTTTGGTGCTGTTGTTTGTGGGGTTACAAGACTGAACCTACCAGCTTGGGAGAAAGAAAAAGCTTTAATTCACGGGTTGTCTGTCTTGCCCTGACCCCCCTTCCCAAGCCAGGCCTACAACCTCTGCTTCCATCTGTCTTAGTGCACCAGTCTTTCCTGGCTGGCTATCGGGTTCCTGTAGTCCCTGAAGGACTACACGGGTTTGGAAGCAACCTGCTTCATCCAACCTTGAACATCCACATTATACCACTCTTTTTTCAAATAAGGTCCTGTGATTATATGGCTGGTGCTGTTCCTCTTGCCTGTTCTGGGAAATTGTCATTCTCAGCTTTCCCAACCCCGGATCATTTATTCCCCTTTTTTCCTTGACAGAGAAGGGTAATTCCTCTATACTTTGGGTGTTTGCATGCAGCATTCAGTACATATTTACTAAATATACGTGTTCACAAATTTAGACAACAGCCTTCTTTTCCTAGTTGAGCAAACTGTGTGCTTTTAGCCTCCTGTCCTAGAATATGTTCTTCATGCCCCTGAACTTCCTACTCTTCTTTTTCTGTGCCTGTTTCAGTTTGAATCTGCCTTAATTCTGGTACCTTAGGTGAGGGGATCCATACCCAATGCTCCAGGCCCACGTGGTACAGAAAATTGCCCCATTTTCCTGGGACTGACATGCCTTGACTCGTGTTCTAGGATTGTGATTCACTTCTTTATGGCCACATCACCAAGCTTGCTTGCCATCTTGTGAATGACAAATATGTCCAGCTCATCCACTGTCACTGCCAGCTGAGATGTTGGCACTTCACTGCAAAGTTATTATTGTTACTAGTCACTAAACCATTCACTTTTTACTCTGTTATTTTTTACCAGTATTTCCAAATCTCTAGTTTATCCCTTTGTTCTTGTAGAAGACGCCAAGCCTTCCCTGTATACTAATAAAGCCTCCGTTGGGCTGAAGCAGAGTTACACTCTCACCTTTGTAGTTTGCATTTGGAAGACTCGATCCGTTACCTCCAGTGAGATTGTGGTCTGCATTAAGATAGCAAACGTGTGGTCAGAGGATGTACCAAGAAGAGCTCTATAGCTGGTTACAAGTGTGAACACAGTTACTTCCAGGTATGTCTGGACGTTTCCCAGTAGCAGGTTATAGTTAATATACTCTCACAGTGGCTTTAAAAGAATCCTACGCTCTGGACTAATCTATCTGATGGAATAGGATGAGTTTCAACTACTAAACCCTCCCTCCTGAGGCCAAATGCTTTAAAGTAGGATCTGATGCAGATCCTTATCCTAGGACTGTCAATAATGTCTTCAGAGCATGGTGACTCTTTTTCCTTTCAAATGTAGTTTATTCATTTATTCATGTTTCCAAGTCAGCCAGCGGTTAATATACAATATTGTGTAAATTGGGTGGAGCTGATTTAATTAATAAATAGCACAGACTTTAGTTAAAAATCTGCATTAGTATTGCCGGTGACAGCATGCAAAAGTCATAACTAGGACCCCTCCCCCCATGCACACACACAAAAATCGAGAATTTGGTTATAAACTTCCCAAAAACTAGAGCTGAGATTTTTTTTGTGTGTCTTCTGACTCTGGAGCTTTCATGTTTCAGGCTTTTCTCCACTGCTGTGAGCCCTAACAGAAATCTCCTTTGTTTAAATGTTAATTGAGATTCTCACGTAAGCTCACTTGGCTACAGGGCTTGCAACTTTTTAAGAAAGTTAAACCAAAAAAATCCAAGAAGATGCAGTGAAAATCATGAAATATTACTTTCCCCCCCCCTAAAAATTTGATCTTTGCATAGGTAGACCTGGAAATATTTCTCTATTGCCATGACCAAAGTTAGATCCCCAGCTGGTGATGAGAAATGTGTGGAGTGCTGTACAGTAAGAATCATAGAATCATAGAATCATAGAATCATTAAGGTTGGAAAAGACCTCTAAGATCATCGAGTCCAACCGTCAACCCAACACCACCATGCCCACTAAACCATGTCCCTAAGTGCCGCATCTACTCGTCTTTTAAATACCTCCAGGGATGGGGACTCCACCACTTCCCTGGGCAGCCTGTTCCAATGTTTCACCACTCTTTCAGTAAAGAAATTTTTCCTTACATCCAATCTAAACCTCCCCTGCCGCAAAAGAAGTCGGCCTACTTAGCACTAAACATTTGAAATGGGGGTTTGATGCTGCAAAGGGGTTCGTGCACGTGGGCACTACCGCCAACATGCAGTTGGGACTCCAGGGTTGGGTTTAATAAAGGAGATGAGGCCTGAATTGTGGTAGGACTGTGGTTTCCATTGTCCAGAATCACAGGCTTTTGCATTCCTTACTGTATTTATGAAAATTATTTGATGCTGTGAATAATTCGAGGAACTTCAAGATTATTGGGCTGGTTTTTAATCTTGTGTTTTGTTTTGCTTTTAAACACATTCATTTTCAAACTTGTGGTTTCCAAATGGCAACAACTGTCATTTCTCTCAGGTATAACTCAATTAAGGAAAGTCTCATGACACTTCATATTTTTTGGTTTATATGTAGAAATTCCCTGTCAAGAATAATAACGTTTTCTGGTGTGAGTTCTTGGGTTTGCAAACTTGGAATGTGTTTTCTATGGGTCCTCACCATTTTTCATGCAAGGGTAAACATTCCTGGTTTGCTCTTTGAATATTTGGTAAAGCAAACACAAAAAAGACGTGAAAAGTTAATAAGTATAAAAATGGAAATGAATGTTACAAGGAATTTCCAAGTATCTGCCCGGCACTGGCTCTTGCACATCCTCTGCTTCTGCCTGAACAATTGGTCTTGCTTTAAACATTCACATTTGAGCAGCTGGATTAATTATTGAACCAACTATCAAGAACCAAGGGATATGGCCTTTATCAAATTTAATAAACCTTTGAGGACTGCAGAAAGAATACACTTGTCTCTAAAGATCAGCCTGAAAACTGAACAGAAACTCGGATCAAATTCTTGCTTGTAGATGCATTGTGAAATCCAGCTGTTTGGTGTTTTGCAATAGCAATTAGTAATTTTAACAAAGCATTATACTTCTTTTGATGGCCTACAATGTTAATTCTCTTTTTTTTTTCTTTCTGTATTTTTTTCTTCTCCTTTGACACAGAGATCAGAATCTGGCCTATATGTTGTAATATGATAAGAGAAGTATACAAATACAAGCATGTCTAAATATGTGAATACAAGTCAGACTACTAATTCAGAGCCTTGCCACATTTATTAATGTTCTGTTATGAGATTAAAGCTATAACATAGAGTTATGTGAATTATAAACATCTCTTTAGCAAGTCATATATTAACCATAATAATTTTTAAAAGGTGGAGTGTAATTTATTGAACATTGTAAGAAAAAATAAGGCAAATGAGTTAGCTCAGGGGTGGGGCAGCAGCAAACTGCTTGTGGAGACTCTTACTCCCTGAGGTGATAGAGGTTAAATGCATTACAGAGCTTATAGGCTTGCTCCCTAGAGAGAAAGGGGGCCAGACGTTTCTAGCTGACATGTCAAGGACACCACACATTTGCCCTCCTAACTAATGGTAAGATACTGAGCTGATAGCAAGGTTGCAGTGGCAATTTTCAGAGAGAAAAATGGAACACAATAGGTGGCTCCTAATTAGAGAGGAGGGCAATATACTGGGACAATCTTAGCGTTTCAGAGGTCCGCTAACTGAAGGCATAGTGAGCCTGAGACCACTAATGCAAACTTGGAATATTATTAAAGCATTAATGGCCAGGAAGGCATTTTAGGTGAAGTTCCCACAAACAAGCACTCTCCAGTTGAAACTTCATAAGGAAAGCTTGCATATCAAACTCAGGCCGGGTCCTGCACCATGGAAACCAGTGTGCTTCTAGCAACTGGTTATATAGATGGGTTTTCTCTCATGAGTTTCCACTCTAAATCACTAACTTTACTTAGGAGCGCTGGGACAGATATGTAGAAACAGGAGTGAGGGATACACTGCAGTGATGGATGGGGGATGCATCAATGGATATGCACATGAAAGAAGATGCCTGGGGAGTGGTGGGATTACTGTGTGAAGGAGAGAAAGTTGTAAGGAGATCAGAACATAACAGTGAGGACTTGGAGTAGGCAGGTGGAAGTGCAAGGAGGGAAGGGGAACAGGGAGGGAGCAGCCCTAGTCGATCCCAGTGTCGTGACTCAAAACAAAAATTATTTCACATTAAATTTGGGACCTCCAGACTCTTTAAAAAAACCACCACCTGTGTGGTGGAAACAGAGATCTTCTAGCTAGCAGATGCTGTACAATAAAATATTGGTGAGGCTTGGACCTGGAGAAACACAGCAAGCCAAAGCTGTGATTCCTACTTGCAAAGCTGTTTTACTGCAGCTATTTTAAGTCTCATCAAAGTGATTTGTTTCTTTTAATATCCTTCTAACATCACTCTTCATGAAAGTTCCAGATACAGAGGGGATTACATAGGTAAGCAGATAGTCTCAGAATATGGAGCATGCTTTAGGAGAGCGATTTTGCTTCTTTATGAAAAATCTCTTGACAAGTCTTAGACATTGTCCTGAAGAGCTTGATGAGAAAACGAGGACATAATAGATAACATGAGAAAAAGAAGGACTTAAAGACCAGCACTGTTCCAGGGAGCAGTATTGTCTGCTGCACTGAGACAGACCTTCTAACAGAGGAAGTGAGAAAGCGAAGGTGTGGGTTTTAGATAACACGAGAAAAAGAAGGACTTAAAGAAGACCAGCACTGTTCCAGGGAGCAGTATTGTCTGCTGCACTGAGACAGACCTTCTAACAGAGGAAGTGAGAAAGCGAAGGTGTGGGTTTTACATGGTGGCTAGAACTGGTTTTGAGCTTAGCTGCTTGGTAGCAGAGATGTGCAAAATGTTGCAATAGATCACACTGAAAGTTAGGTGGAAGGAAATGCTCCATTGATTGAGGTACATGACACTCGCGCAGCAACAAAAAGCATATAACTGCTGCTCTTCTGCCAGGCTCCTGCCTTTCCAGCTACCTCTCTTGCCCAACAAGCCTCAAGAATGCACACTCCCTTAATCCTCTGCTGGGAGGTTTGAGGCTTGGTGGAAGAAAGGACCTTTAGCAGAAGGAGGGAGGGTTGTTTGGAGAATGAAATTCAGTAAACTGCAACCTCCAGGTGAACCTGCTGGGGCTGATTTGCTGCCAGCCCTTGGGAACAAAACTGCAGCGCTCAGTTCCTGAACCCCATCAGCTCCCACAGCCTGGAGGGTTCACACTGCTCTATCTGGCACCTCTTCCCATGTCAGAACAAGGCATTGTGTGTGCGATTTCAACATGCTTCTGGTTTTGTTCTAACTGCCAAGAAACACTAGTTGTGTTATTATGAAATGATTGAGGAGTATTTGCTCATACAAATTATTTGTTTTAAGAGTTTAGTAATTAAATGTCAACACACAGTGTTGGTGTCTGAAAAGCTCTCGGGTGGAAGCCCTGCTCTAACTTGAAACTATAATATGCTGTTTCTCATCTCTCAAAACAGATTTGTTTGAAACACCCTATTCAGTAGAATGCATCTCGCTGTAACATGCACGGTCTTTGGCCTTCAAAGGCACCCTTGTGCAAAGGGCGTGTTGCATTAATTTGTTCAGCCAATTTAGGGTGTGTGGCATTAATTTGTTTGGCCAATTTGTTTAGAATCTGGCAGAGCATAGGCATCCAGTGCAACGTCTGTGCATAATGCCTGTGTCATCTCTACACCAGATCTCAAGAGCAAGAGATTTACTGCGTGATGCCTGGCCACACCTTGAGTCCGTGCTCAGGAGAAACAAAGGTAGGAACCAAAGTGACAAGGTGCTTGCTGAAGGCGAGTATGAAAATGCTTTTTATACTTTGAACGACTGATTTCCACACACGCTGCCTGAGCTGCAGGAGTACGTTATGGTATGGGTGCCATTCACTGCCATCACTGACTGTGGCCACCTGGGACACAGCGGGTAATAATCGTACCCACAGGAAGCCCCGCTTCACCTCAGTGGAAAGCCACACACAATTCCATATGAAATGACAACCTTTTGGTGCAATAGTGTGTAGCTCACTGCAGATTGTTAATGCTGTGCCCATCGAGCTTTTGATCTGCATAGAAATAATTTATTTTAATCCTATATAATTTTGTATGACGCTTCTCTCTTATTCTTGTTTCCTGTAATGCTCACGATGGATGGTAATGTACTTTCTAAAATATTTCTTTGGAAGGACCAGCTCGTTATAATTAAAAATTACAGAAGTGACCAAGGTCTTATTTAAAAGTGAGCAACCATTGTTCAAAATGTGAGCACCCATGGACTTCAACAGGAGCTTCCAGACATCCAGCACTAGGCTTTACATTGAATTGTTGATGAAAATCCTTGTCTTAATTTTTTTTTTCCTAAACAGGCAACAAGGCCTGGGATTAGAGCTGATGGGAAAGACTGTAACATTTTCTATTTTCCATTAAAATTTATTTTTCACAAAAGACTACAGTACCAGCTAGCTTTCTTCAGAATTTAGGCTAAATGTCCTGAGATTTGTGCTGTCGTTCTGGGAACACAC
The DNA here is from genome assembly GCF_000699145.1 of Aptenodytes forsteri. Lineage (NCBI taxonomy): Eukaryota > Metazoa > Chordata > Aves > Sphenisciformes > Spheniscidae > Aptenodytes > Aptenodytes forsteri. The sequence goes on from NW_008795037.1 coordinate 4,909,207, forward strand.
CCGTATTCTGAGAAAGACAGGCAGCGAGGGCAGTGACACCATGGCAGAGCTTTTGCTTTGCTTAAGTCAGATTTTTCACCCTGGGTGCCTACACTGCTGAATTTAACAGAGTAGGTAAGTGCAAGAAAGGGTACAAGGCCTAGATGTGTATCCATCTAGACCTTCAGATACACGTATATATTGTGAGCTGCTGTCAAATAATGGAGTAGGGTGAGAATTTTGTGACGTTTGTAAAGACGTCCTCGCACAGTGCTTTAGGAAAACGTGTACGAAGTCACCAGGCTTAGTCACTGGGCACCTGGGAGTGGGGTCTGGTGGAGATGCTGGAGACTGGAACGTGTGCTTTCCACAGCATGTGTGAAATGCCGAAAAAAGCGGGTGTGCAGAAATGCTCCCATTTCCCAGAATAAGACTGCACATTTCAGAGTGTGTTAAGGATACTAACGGATGACCTACAGCGAGCTATACACTGCGCAATCTAAAGCCAAGGGCTTTATGTCAGGCTTAGAGATTTTGAATGGTAACACACTTTTCAAAGAGCCTCAAAGTAATTAGCCTTTCGCTCCAAGTTGACACACTTACACTTTTAATATCAGGAATAAGGGAAAAGACTAAGGCTTCTAACCTCAAATCCATAGCAGCTTAGGCACTTTCACCTCGCCGGTTTTGTTATGACAGCTCTTTGTTTGCCTGATAGCGAGTGGTGTTTTGAATAGAAGTGCTTTTGCTGCGTGCTTTGCTACTTTCCCGTAATAAGGGAGGACTTGGAGGTTATGCAGCAAGGTGCTAATTGACATTAACACTCAAGACAGGAAATGCTGACACAATTTAAAATTAACATCCTGTCAATATACTGCTGACCTGTGTTAAACGTGTGCTTTGTCAAACTTTCAGAATTAGGGAAACAGTGTAATGCTGGGAGTATTGCTGGTCTTGAGAAAACTAAATTTAATACAGTGAGAAGTCACCCAACTGTTTTCCATTTTAGCTTACCTGTCCTCAAAGAGGGAAAGTTAAATTTTGCCCCAAAAGGTCAAATATATATAAAGCAGTCCAAGAGAGCTAAAAATGATACCGTATTTGTTCGTGATCAATTACTAAAAGAAACTGTCCTTCAGTTCTCAGTTTATTTTAGATGTTGCCTTACCAATGACACTGATCCCTGAAAATGGATTTTACAAAAAACTGTAGCAGATACATGGCGTCTTGCACCAAACCAGGCTATCCTGGTAACCTACCTATAAATTAAAATTAAAAAAAAGGCTGACAGAAAAAAACCATACAGCAACGAACCATAAAAGTGGCTCCTTTGCAAGTGCATTCCTTAGCAAAGCAGCTATGAGGATATTTCCACTACCTAGTGACTCCTAGGAGAATTGGGGAAGGGAAAACGGTATTGTGCCACTAGTTCTCAAAAAAAAGAGTTACCAGGTGATGTGGTGGTATTTATCAATCGTCATTAAAAGGTACACAAGTAATCTTAGAACACAGTGCAGCTCTGGGATGAGGCTGTACTTTTCCTTTTGTTCACGGATGATAGTAGCTGATTTCATACATAAACTGTCCCATCGACTGCTCACGTGCGAAGCTTTGGTGGTACTTGCGCAGCGAGTCGCCCACTCACTAACTGTTACGTGGCTTTGCAGAAACAAATGGTGTTCACTGTCAAGCAAGTCAGAGCCTTCGCTTTGGAAAGGTGGAAGGCACGAGTCAGAATAATGCCGAATATGAGAAACAGAGCGTGCTTGGGTGTGGTCTGATCTGTGGAGGAGGCTGTTTGCTGAACATTAATCAGAGGTTGTCCCAGGCATTAGGAACAGTGTGAAAAAAGGCACGAAACCAGGAAAAGGTGATGCTGTTCGCTGTCAAGCAAGTCAGAGCCTTCGCTTTGGAAAGGTGGAAGGCACGAGTCAGAATAATGCCGAATATGAGAAACAGAGCGTGCTTGGGTGTGGTCTGATCTGTGGAGGAGGCTGTTTGCTGAACATTAATCAGAGGTTGTCCCAGGCATTAGGAACAGTGTGAAAAAAGGCACGAAACCAGGAAAAGGTGATGAAGAAAAAGGAAGCAATCGGAGGAGAAGATCGGGCTGCATGGAAGGAGCAGGAGGTGGAGCAAGACGGTTTGAAATGAGAGAAGTTGGTAGGAGCAGACCTGTGCAGGCTCAGGGAGTGTGGAAATGTTTCAGGAAGGTGGTGCAAGCTACATATCACTCCTGGCAAACTTTCTCTAAGAAAACAGTAAGTGGGTGGCCCGTTGCTATATGCGCTTCCCACTGATGGTTCCTGGGAGCAGGCCAATATTGTGTGTTGCAGTTAAGGTTACAGCGAGACAGGAAAAATATTGGCTGTAGCCCTGGTTCTGCAAATTGTTTGCACAGGGCATCTATTGCCGTTAATAACCGAGTGCTCTGAAAGGCGGCCGTTTCAGATTGTGTGTGTGAAATGGGGAAGGTGCTCCCACGGGGAGACACTGCTCTAGTGGAAAGTGATTCTTTAGAGTAGCTGCCGCATTAGGTGGAAACTCTCTAAAGCAACAGTCACCAGGTGATCTTATCCCGTGTTACAAGGTACTAGTTGGGCTTGTAGGACGGCTGCTCTGAGCTGGGGCGGAAGAAAATGAAAATTGTAAATGGAATGTACATTGGAGGCTTGGCCCTTTTCTCTGAAATCGTTTGGCAAAGGAGTCTCAGAGCAAAATAGTCACCATCGAATGGGCTGTGCTTTGCTCTGTATCAGTCCTTTCCCACAAAAAATAAAGGATTCTTATTTCCCATTTTTTTGTACAAAAACCAGAGTGGTTTCTTAGTAAGGAACTCAACTATCATGGTCACACTGTGCTCTTGGGGAGAAAAAAAATTGCCTTCCACTACAAAATGTTTACATTGGCTGCTGAGGGTTCTCCTGATTTCCTCTGTTGGGAATGAATAATTAAGAAGTGAACTGAGAGGTGAAAAAGGCCTCTATGTGTTTAAGTCTAATGTCACAGCTTTCCAAGGACAAAGCTTTTAGTACATAGAAAGGTTTCTCTGTCAAGCAGATGAATTCAATAGCTAAGCAAGACGCCAAGAAGAGGAGTCAAACAAAGCAGAGAATTCCCAGTAGGAAGCTTTTAGTATGCACTTACGACAGGTATTGCATGAAATGGATGCAGAGCACACATATGTGGGACACACAGGCAACACACATAAGGTGTTAATAGTCTAAGCTGATGCCAAGGAAGAAAAAGAGCAGACAGGGTCAGCTACTGTTTCCTGAGCTAAATGTTCCTTTTCTTATGGTGGTCAGAGCCAGGGGTAGTTTTACAATGTGCAAAACATGCACTTGTAATTAAAATGAAACTCACACTGACAGAGAAAGGGGATAGCGAATGTTGACCTCACATGCTGCATCTGTAGAGCATTTGGGGACACATTCTTTCAGCAAAAGAGGTGTTGGCTTTTGATATTTTTTTTTAATAAAAGGTGAACAGGAATAAAGCCTTCTGTTAATTTGTATGCACTGTATGAAGACATTTCTCAGGAGAAGGCAGTGCCGATGGTACTCTAGAATAGAAAACTACCTCACAGTATTTTTTATTTTCCATCCTTCTATTTGAAAACAGGGATGTTGCCATTGCTTGTAAACAGTGGAAATTAAAACAGTAAATAGGAGAAGGAAACAATAGAAAGGTTTTACTTATCTGTTCTGCTTGTTTTCTGCTGCTAGGCTTTTCAATGCTATGTTCACATAGCTATTTAGGCAGGTAGGTTCCCAGTGTACCTTGCTAACACATCTACCCAAGTTTGGCTTGTAAATCCCTTTGGAAATCTGCCCTTTCGAAGTAAGACTTGGAATAGGAGCCACTGAAAACTTTGTCCATTTTCAGGTGCACCTTAGCTAATACAGGTGGGCCCACAGAAAGAAATGTGTGGCATTTCTGCGTCAGAACCAGCGTGCCACTGACCCTCCTCGATGGTGGATGGAAAGGCAGTCCGGATGAATACGGAGGCTCGGATCCTCAGCTGTTGAGTTGTGGCTTGAGCTGTGCTTTTCTGCTTGCCTGGGGGAAAATCTCTCCCCTGTTCTTTTGAATTTAAGATTCCTGGGGAGGACGGGAAAGTCTGCTCCCTGCTCCCAGCCCTCCTAGACTTTTTAATCTCCTGCACTAACCAAAGAATCAACAAATATATCATCTTCCTCGCACGAGATAAGATCCTTTAAGAGGCAGAGCACTCTGCCTTCCAACAAACTCATGCATAAAAGGTTAATTTAGAGTGTGCAGATATCTGTGTATGTTGAGCGAATGGAGAGCTGGAGGGATTCTTTTTATTCCTCCCATTCTCTTAGCATTGGCTAGTGAGTGCAGGTTGAACGTATGACTTTACATTACGGAGCACCTCTCCATCACCCGGGCCTTTTGTCAATTCACCAAATGTGACAATTATAGCATTTCAGAGATGAGACTTTCTAATCCTATTACTCATTCATCAACCTGCGGATGATAGCAGAAGCCAGATCGAACAGTGCCAAAAGAGCAGTGAGGAGCCTTCTCCAGCGCTGTGAAACTAGGCTTAGCTCAGGCACAATAGGTGTGTAATTTAAGGTTTTGTTGAGCTGAAATCCAATCACATACTTGACTGGTAGATCACAGAAAGACACAGACAAAAAGAATGAGATAATTCTACCTCACACAAACATTGAATCCAGCTTTGACTTAATAACAAGTGTGTGATCAACCTTATGCTGTTTCTTTCTTTTTTTTTTAATTTGAACCTAGAGATGGGATGGCACTGAAATACTTTACCTACTTGGGTACCAGCCAATAATATTAAAAAAAAAAATACCAGAAGGAAATGGAGGAACTTGCTTAGACAAATAAATGGGAAAAGTACAGATGCTCATTATATGAAAGATAATATGAAAATTTAACTTCTGGGCTTAGCTCAGTGCTATCTTGTCAGCATCTGGTACCTATTGCTTTCCCAAGGATGGAGAGGATCTAGCAGATATATGAGGAGAACAAAGCTAAAAAGTTAAACCTTGACTATAGAAGAAGAAAGTATACTGTGAACCTTACTGTGCGCTCTTCTTGCAACTAAAATACTCCTTTTACTCTGTCCTATTTCAGACACGTGCTGCAATTGCAAGAGGAACGGTGGGAGCTCTCGTGGGTGGGTGAAGCAGGTGCCGAGGTGCTGCAGCCATGTGCCACTGCCGGTCACACAACCGTGTGCAGGGGATTGGGAACAAGAGGGGGAGGAATGGGGGTCTTAACCACTATCTTTTGTGGAAAAAAGAAAGTGGATTCATTCTGTTCTGTGTTTAAAGAGGTAGATTTTCATTACATAGTATATTATTTAGATTCAGTCTTGTAAAGGAGAGTGTTCAATACAGCCTGATCTAGGAGTGGCCTTTATATATTAACAAAATAAAGTGTAGGGCATGTAAGTTAAAGCTTTGGTAGGAAAACTCTCTGCAATAGGAACATTCACATTTATGTCCATCGCCATCATCAGTGCTGTTCTTCCATATAGTGTAGCAGTCCAGCTTCTCTGGCCAAGTAAAAGTCCTCCGTCAAGACCAAACTTCAAAAAACACATGTCCATAGTTTTGGTGTCCATCTCAAGCTCTTTGAACTAACAAGATCAGTGGGATTAACAGTGCATGAAATTTGGCACTAGCTTGTAGGTGTCATGAGCTGGACACTCAGAAATATAGACATCCCAAACTAGAGGAGACATAAAAACATGAGTACAATCCCACTGCTAGGAAAAATGGCAAAAAGGTTTAATGACTCAGATCTGGCAGAGGAGCAAGTGCTCTAGTATAGTGGTTGAAAAAGTTTCTTTTTAAAGTTTGCAGATCAAGAAATGCCTTCCAGCCACGTGACTTGGATTGATATGTAAGGCTCCAAACGCCTTACATCCAGTTACACGACCATTGGGTCACTAGTGTGCAATCAGCACAGTGGCAGGCCGTGAACGTGGGCAGGGCGTAACGCACATGGAAGCCAGCTGTCAGAGCGAATCTGCAGCAACAGGTAACACTTGCGCTGTCCTTGCGCCAAAACAAAGGAGCCAAGCCCTGGTGTCAGTAATGCAGTGACTGGGAAAAAAACCCAAGAAGCTCAGAGAGATAAAAAGAAAGGGGAATCCTGGGGGGTCAAAGAGTTAAAATGAAGTTTGAAGCTTGGCATTAGTCATAAGAGACCAAAATCCAGGCAATGTTTTGCTAAAGAGAAAGTAAATAAATTACCAATTTGCAGGATATTAGACTCAAAAGCATACAGAAACAACATCAGTGGAAAGATTCTTTTTTTAATAAGTGAATTAGCGGGGGAAAATCCCACAGCAATGAAACTCATATTCAAACATGACAGAGAGAGAGAGAGAGATTTTCAGTGGTTCATAGGAATATGAGGAGATTGAGATATGTTCCAAACAGAGAGGAAAAGAGAAGATATCCACAATGCAGTATAATCTGAGAAGCTCAAATGGAGTCTAATGTGGTTCCCAAACTGCAGAGATCTCATAAACATAGCGATTTCATTCAGCAATATAAACTCTGACATTTGACCAGACAATTGCCTTGGGGGCACTAGCTAAAATAGCCTCAGCTTTAAAATTGAAATATGAACTTCTGAAGGCTTTGGTAGTTGCTTTCCAGTGACATTGAGACAACCAATATGAGTAGTGGCTGCTGGATATATCAGCATCCCTAATTTAGGAAGAGACTGGCAATTTTGGCTATGTTTAGACAGAGATACCCTCTCATCTAAAAATGTTCTTTCCCTTTGATTTGCAGATGTAGGTAGCTCAGCTGTCTTTCACCAGCATGAAGACAGGTATAGTTTTCACCACCCTTTTTGCCTGTCAAGAAGCCAATCAACGTGGTTGTTAATGGTGTGTAGCGTAACAGAGTTAGTGCGCTGGGGCAGTGGTGCTGCTCCTCAGATGTGGCGTTCGCAGGGGTGATCCCGGAGGGGCTGAGTCCTTCCGTGGCTTGGGGAGTGCCCGTGCAGGGTAGCACGGAGGTTGCTGTTGTCTTCCACATTTTGGGGAGGAGGCATAAAGCATTTACCCTCTCACCCGGCACGTGGGTTTTATAGTTCCTTTTTCTAGTAGAATACAGTTTGAGTTCCTTTGTGCTGTGAGCCTCAGCCCACGAGTGGCAACCCACTACGGAGCAGACCCTGAGCGTAAGCGACAAGTTGCCAGAACAAATGCAATTGTTGGTGGTCCCTGGGGGCTGCGAGTGCTCTCTGTGGGAGCTGTTTGATGTCGCTGACCCCACACTGCATCAAGAGGCGAAGGAGGAAACTGCGTTCAGCACTATCTGTATACGTACACCTGCTAACGACCTGTGCCTGGTAAGGTGTAAATGTATGCACAGTTCAGCACTTCAGCAAGTGCTCTCCCTTTATAGACATGCGTGTACACTGCTACTGTATTTTTAATAGGTATGCTCTTTTCATGATGTTATACAGCTCCAAAATCCTACCCAGATTAACAGTGAGAAAATAAATGCTTTTTGTTGCTGCTGGCTTCTCGATATCCTGGAGAAACAAGAACGGTACTGGTTTTAGTTTGCTTTAGACTATGCAGGCGAGCATCTGCTCATCTGTGTAAGCCCCGACCCATCTCTCCTTGAGCTACCAAATCAACTGCCAGGAAAGCTATGTGATTTTCCTGCTTTTGGCCAATATAATAAAGACAACGAGCTAAACCAGCTTACGGATATGCTGTCTTCCTGATCACAAAGTAACTTGCTTTGTGTGCTCCCAATACAAGGAGAACGTAAAGACCTGTTTGGTCGTATTGTCAATATGGTCCCTTAAACTCCATGGGCTCATTCTGTCCCCACACCAGCTCTGTGTGTCGCAGGTCTCTGCTGACTTCAGCAGGACAGCATGTGAGGAGGAGAGTCAGCTTGGTAGGTCGCCCATGTACTCCACGTCTGTACTGGGTGTCTGTGGCCAGGTGTTGGCAGCAGGGGGGCTGCAGGGGTGGCCTCTGTGAGAAGAGACCAGGAGGCTGCCCCATGCCAGGCACAGCTGGAACCAGCTCTGCAACGGACCAACTGCAGGGCGCAGCTGACCTCATCAGCGAAGCTGGTGGCACCTCTGTGAAAACATATTTAAGAAAGGGCAGAATGCTGCACAGGCAGTGAGGAACGAGGGGAAAAAAGTGTGAGAAACAGCCCTGAGAGGACCAAAGTCAGAGAAGAAGGAGGGGGAGGAGGTGCTCCAGGTGCTGGAGCAGATATTTCCCTGCAGCCCACGGAGAGGACCACGGTGGAGCAGGTATTTCCCTGCAGCCCATGGAGGACTATGCCAGAGCAGATATTCACAGTGCAGCTCATGGTGGCCACCATGCTGGAGCCGGTGGATATTCCCTGAAGGAACTGCAGCTTGTGGAGATCCCACAGAGGAGCAGGTTCTCCTGGCAGGAGCTGTTGGAGCAGGTCCCTGCAGCCCATGGAGGACTATGCCAGAGCAGATATTCACAGTGCAGCTCATGGTGGCCGCCATGCTGGAGCCAGTGGATATTCCCTGAAGGAACTGCAGCTTGTGGAGATCCCACAGAGGAGCAGGTTCTCCTGGCAGGAGCTGTTGCCTCCATGGAGAGCCCACGCAGGAGCAGATTTATCCTGACGTACTGCAGCCCATGGAAGGATCCACACCGAAGCAGGGGAAAAGCATGAGGAAGAAGGAGTGGCAGAGAGGAACTGTTATGGACTGACTGCAACCCCTGTTCCCCATTCCCTCTGCGCTGCTCGGGTGAGGGAGAAGTAAAGGAGTTGGGAACGAAGGAGTGAAATTGAGCCTGGGAAAAAGGGGTGGTGTGGGAGAAGGTGTTTTAGTTTTTGTTTCTCATTATCCAAATCTATTTTAATTGGCAATCAAATTAATTTTCCCCAAGTCCAGCCCGTTTTGTCTGTGACAATAATTGGTAAGTGATCTCCCTGTCTTTATCTTGACCCGTGAGCTCTTCCATCTTATTTTCTCCTCCTGTGCTGTTAAGGAGGGGGAGTGAGAGCGGCTGGGTGGGCATCTGGCCAAGGTCAACCCATCACAACATTATATGAGTTTCAGTAGGAAGAGGGATCTGAAGTTGAGTTGTATAACTTTAACCAAGCATAAATTAAATATTCTTGTGTCTACCCAGAGTGTGCAGAGCATTCAGTTTTGGCACTCTCCAGACAGTAAGGTGGAGGATGTGTTATAATGCAACAAATTTGGTCCTTTCCTAACTTCTCAAATCAAAACAGCCAGGACAAACACCACTTCTTCCCCCTTGCCGCTCTTCCACCCTCCCTTTGCCCTGCCCCCTATGGCCCCTTGCAAACCTGTATAAGCAGTGGCAGACCCAGCTGCCTCACTAAAATCCTGCTCTCTGCAGTAGCCTTTAAAAGATCAGCCACCATGGGCCAGTGGTGGATGTTTTTGCATGACTCCTTTCTTTTTGTCTTCATACTCTTTCCCTCGGTTCCTTGTCAAACTCTAAGAAAAGCTCTTCAGGGCCACAGAACAGGGGGCAGGTTTGGCCTCAAAGAAACGTAAGTACCATGTTTCTGTCTCCGTAGATCTCAGATCGTTGCTGTCTGTTGCTGTAAAGTGTCAGACTCTGTATTGGTTGGTAACTAACAGCAGCAACACTTAACGAAGTTGAGTGAGGATGATGTTTAAGCATTTCTCATCCTAAGGAGCTACCATGGCAGCTGTGGAAGGCTCCTACGGTCTGGGTGTGCTCTGAATAACCTCTCTCACTATGGTTCACATTAAAAATTTTGATTATCTGTCAGACTGCTGCTCCCCTTCTCTTGAGCTATCAGAGTTGCAACACTCTGTAGAAGTCATTTACTTGCCAGCGGTACCGTTAGCCCTTTGTGAACAATTAAGCTGAGGTCGGAGGTTGTAATATATCAAATTTGCGGACCGTATTAAATTTTATTTTTACTGAAAGGAACTTTTTGTCTCTTTTATCAGGAGGAAAATTAAGCTGTGAACTGGAATTCCATCAGGCTGTCTACTGTGAAGCCCTGTGGCTTTAGCAAAGGGGCAGCAGTGGTCAGAAATGACACTCAAAAGGTAAATTTATTTCTTTTTTATTAAAAAGGATAAGTTATGACCTGTACAGTATATCTTAAAGAAGGAGGGAAGTTAACACGATACACTGTATTTTCCCATTTCTTTTAAAAAGCCTGATCTTGCAACATACAGAGAAGTTCTGCATGGGAGGGAAGGGGGTGCTGAGCTACCACTGAAGTTGCAGGGTACGGACGTACCCACCCTCCACGCCTGCCCCACTGGCAGCAGCCTCTGTTTCTGGTTATTAGATGAAATGTTGGAGGTTCTCTTATGCTCTGAAAAGGGCACGGAAGTGTGAGCTAAATATTCTGCCTGTCTAATTATAAATGGATGAGGCGTTCACAATAGGCTTTTGGAAAGGATTTTCTGTTTGATTCTGGAGTTGAAAGTTTCTTGAGGTAAAGTTTATAAAACCTTTGAAAACGCATCTTCAGTGTGGGCCTCTTCTCTCACCAAACCCACTAGGAGTTTTGCCGCTAATTTCTGGGAACTACATCACTTTCAAAAGTTCTGTTTAAATTTACTGTCTTTGTGAATTCTTGCCATTCTAAAGAACTGTTACTTGTTTAATAAATGGAAATAATTTTATTATAAAACCAAACTACAGTGAAACCCTGTGTCGTTCCCTGGTTTCCAGAGAGCAGACATTTTGTGGTCTAAACACCAAGTTAGAAATTCCCAGACGTGCTGCATATTTGGTCAGCACCCAGCCAGGCTGACGCTGCCTTTCACCTCTCCGGGGGCTGTATTCTGTAGTTTAGGGGAAGGGTTGTCTTTTGGACCTGAGCAAGCAAGTATGTGCTTGTTCTCTTCAAATGGGTATAAGATAGCCCTTTCTGTCTTGCACGTACATCAAAATACATGTGCGAGCCTCAGTAACTTGCATGCTGATCTTGTCACTGTTTATGCAACCTGCTCTGTTTGCATGCAGTTGGCCAGCTGTGGTTTACACATGGACGTGTTTGGTTTTGTGCGCAGTGGCTGACGATATCAAATTCGGCTGCAAAGATCCAACGACCTTTTCATTTTTCTGTAAGATTAAAGGTTTGCCCTGCTATATTTGGCGTGGGTTTCTCCTCCCCTCTTTGCTGCACAGTGTTATATTCCACTCATCCATATCTCCTCTGTGTCCACCCTAAAGAAGGTGGAATTTCACCAGCAAGAAAAGGGATTCTATTGTGCTCTGTATAATTTGAAAAACACCCTGTGGGATGAATCGTGCAATTTTAATATTCATTATCTCGAATGTAGACAATAGAGTAGACCATAGTAGGAAAGACTGATTAGCAGATCACTGAAGATGATAGTTTTTCAACTTGGCACAGTATTTGGTGATAAGCAAGTAAAACAGTTTCTCAAGACCTGAATCTTTGGTATTCAAAAATGCAATGTAATGGCTGTGTGGGAACCATCCTTCAGTAAACACATATATGGGAGCTCATGAGCCATGCGTGGACAGAACTGACTTCCTTTATAAGTCTTAGGCCTTACTGGTTAGCAGCTGAGACCAAGAGATTTCTGTTGCTCCCTCCAACTCTAAATGAAAGACTGGTTCAGAAGGGAGAGGGGAAGGAGAACATGCAATCGGTCCATAAAAAGTGAATGGTAATGTTTTAATTACAATCCTACTGTTATTCTTCCTATTTGGCTGTTTGGGGCTTGTGTAGTTTGCATATTCATTCCTTTAATTCTCACAAAGGTTTTGTTGTTGGTTTCTTTGTTTGGCAAAAGTTTGACTCCAAAAAGAGGGCAAACTTGTCTTTAACGGGCTATAAGGGAAAGAAAGAAAAAAGGGCTGTTTTCCCTACACTCAAACATTTCTGTGAGGCAAGGATACATGGTGGGTATCATTTTGCAGAAATAGATACAAAGATTTTTTTTTAGACAACCGCAAGTGAAATTATGTGTGGCAGCACCATTTGGGAGTGTAATGAAACTTACCCAAACAAGAAACTCCTCTAACCATCACCCAATGCAATCAAAGTGAACTGATCATTTTTATAAAGGCTGCAGTAATTGCCAGTTCCCTTCTTCAAGTGAAGATTTCCAGGGAATTCGTTCTGTTAAAAACTGCAGTGAAATACAGCGCTACGTACTGGGTTAATTCTTTTCCCATAGAGACATGTATTCACAATATTTTTTGTTTGTTTCTTTTTAGCAAATAACATGTAATTCATAGCAGACTTCCAGCTCCTGTGAAAAAGAGAAGATGCTTTTGCCCCACACAACCTTTGCATCTAAGGAAGTAAGTTGATCTCCTTCTGGAAACACTGTCAGAACTACAACCTTCTTGACCAGTTCTTTACGTCCTCCTGTCAAGCATTATTCTCATTACATGGACACTTCTCAAGGTGTTGTGTCAGTATGAATTAGACTCATAAGAGCATGCTGACACAGTGGGCAAAGCTGCAGCGCCTTCCATCTCCATAGCTGCTTTGAGAGGAAATGGGATTCCACTTCTTGCTCTGAGGTCGGGACAGTGTTAGAGGTCTTTCTTCAAGCCTAAGCCAACTGCAGGTATTCTTGGGAGATGCACGTGTACTGGAGCAGACTGGGGTAGTGCGTGAGCATAGGCCAGGGCTTGGAAAATGGGGTTAAAGTTGATTTGAGGAACGTTTTCTGTCATTGTAGAGTTAAAGCCATAACAATCAATTCAGGCAGTAGCGCTCTGATGCCTTCTCAGAATTACGGTGTTCTGTGCACCTACCGCACATGATCAGGGAGCGGGGGGAGTCCACTGCAGACTCCACTCATGTAAGCTGTCTCCAGCTGTCACGAGAGATACTGAAAAGCAAGTCACCATCACAGGTATTTCCTGCTGCCGTCAGATGATGTGTAGTGACTAAAAGGGCTGCCAAGGGAAAGAAAAGAACAGGCTGCAACAGCCAATATTTAATAAGTGCATCCTGAGATTTTTCAAACTCATTTCCATATTTATACATACTATATTTTAATACGGCTGTGCTTGCCCATCTACTTTTTTTCCTAGCCCATGCAGTCTCCAGGCCTGAGAACTTTGTCTTTCCATTGTGTTCTGTCTTACAGGCATAGTATAATGACAAACCAATTCCCTTGCTTCCTCGTTAATGAATAGTCTGTAGTTTTTTTAGGCAGGAGTGTTAAAGCCTAGCTTTTAGCTATTAAAAATATTCAGTGATATTTATGACAGATTTTCCACTTCTTCCTTCCTGCTGCACATAATCTTCAAGATCATTAAAGGGAAATTCTGAGATTTTCCATGCTCAGTGCTAATGTAGCACTTGTTTCATAATGAAGCTTGAAATGGTGGGTTTTTGCTCTGCACACGATTAATGCTAAAGTCCACATCCTTATCTGATAGAAAACACCAAGAGCTCCACTGAAGTAAATGAAGTTAGGATAATTTGCATTGGTTGAGGATGTGGCCCTATCTGGTTGACATTATCGTGCCTGCTACAGTGTAGGCACCAGCTGTGGTACTGTTGTTTCATTCCTGTGTGGGGTAGGAAGGGCCTCAGTGGGGGAGAATGGAAGTGGAGAATGGCCATTGCTAGCACAAGTTAGGAATGAGCTGTTTGAAGTATAAGAAGATTGAAATAAAAAGGAAAACTCACCATAACATAGTGAGATGCAACTGAAAGGACATGAACTTAGTGAGGTTGCTCCGCTTCGTGTTACTCTAGAGGGATTAGTGCTCAGAACAGCTCCTCCAGCCCATGTCTGTGATCAGGGATGGGAAACTTCTCCCATGCCCTGGGGGTTTCAGGTCAAACTAAACTGCTTAGGGGCTGTACCTCAAAGCCACATGGAGGCTTTAACTACTACTGTGCAAAATGCCCTGTTTCTCAGGTGGAGCTGGCAGGAACCAGTCCTTCAGCAGCTGCGTTGGCTTTCTGTTTGCATTTGGATGAAAACCAAAAGGTTGCTTTTTTTCTTTCTGACTTTGAATATAACTATGTCTCCTCCATGCAAACATGCTGTTTGCAGTGCTGTTGCTACTGGTTCTGGGCTTTTGTTTCAGAACACTTGTACCATAATACTCTCCACCAGAGGAGTCTTGCTAGAGGCACTGTCTCCCCTCCAGCCCCAAGGAGAACGCATCTTGTCTCTGTGGCACAAGGGAAACTTCTGGGATTGTCATTCTGTCCAGCATGACTGAAATAGCTGTAAAACACGGTATGCATTTTTAGTATGTTGCAACTATGTTCCTTGAGCTGAAGGAAGAGAGCCTATACAGCGAAAAGAAGTAATGTTTTTACTCAACTTTTTTTTTTCCCAAATAATTTTTGCAGTAATTTTTTCATTAGTAATCTTCAATAAAATAAAACCTTATAAATGCTTGATCCAGCTGCTGTTAAAATAAGAACGGAATTCCTATTGAATTGAATGAGGTCAGACTGGGGCTCCAAGTGAAGGTCAATACAATTTTTAGTTCCTTCTTGCTCCTTCTTGCCCGATCCGGCAGTTACACATAAGAAAGTTGGCCAGCTGTGAGATGGTGATTCAAGAAGGATGGGTATGCCTCAGAACCCATTGCTCCAGCTGTCTCAGGCTGTTCTGGTGAGCCAGAGGTTTGTGCTCTTCAGCCCAGGGATAGGGAATTACAAATGTGTGCTGAAATGGAAGCCAGAGTTCAGGGTGAGGACACAGTAGAACAAAGCCCATTGGTATGGGAGAATTATAATAAATGGCATGAACAAAGCATGATCATTTCAAATTCTTGCCAAATGTGACTTGTGATTGTCACTGTTCCTGGGAATACAGCCTTGCTACCAAAAAAAAAAAAGAGAGAGAGAAGCTGGTGATCTCTTTGGAATTAAAGGTTTAGGATATGACATGGGGAATTAGACACGGGCCTCCCATTAGCAAGAATGTTGACCTCTGTGCATAGTTCTGAAAATAAACCCTATCTCCAACTCAGTTGGTTTTTTTCTTCCACTGAAGAACAGGCATAGATGTCACTGAGGAGGAGAGTAGATCTCATGATTGGAAACTTCTGATGTCATTTTCAAATGCAGTTGTAAAACTGAGTCATGACATGTAGGTGTCCACACCCAAAATATTTACAAATCAAACTGTGTGGGTGCCTAGTTTTTATGGTGGCAATAAAATATTGCTTAGTATTTCCTGGTAAATTTTTAGGCCTCAGTAATTATTATTAAAAAGAGGGGGAAATAGGGAGCTATAGCAGAATTGAGAGTATAATTCATAAGCCCTGCTTTTTGCCATGGACTTACAGTCAAGAGACTGTTCTGTAACATTCAGGCCCCTTCAGCAATCTTTAACATAAGCATGTGCTTTTGGCAAGTAGCTCCACTGAAGTCTGGGCAAGCGATGATGACACTTTGAAGTCAACAGGAGCATAAGGTGGCAGTAAAACATAATGTGCAGAACACTAAATTGGGACTCACACCATCAAGTCCCACTGCAGCACTGGCTGTGATTTGGGTTCTCTCCACCTCAGTTTCCTTCTGTGTAAACAGCGATGATCTCTTTTGTGAAGTTCTTTGACATCTGCAGAAGAGAAGTGCTGTAAAAAGACTTGCTTGCTATTATGCACATCTTTAAAACAAAGCTTAATGCTTCAGCGCTTTGCTGGGTTGGGGTGAACGTGCTTAGCACTTTGTGTGATCAAGCTGTAGATTACATAGGCAGCGGTTTGTAGTAAGAGCCTTATCAGTAACAAAACCCCTTCTGTCATTATCAGACAAGCAACAATCGTATTTTAAAATGGTTGCCAAATGTGTTCATTTGAAGATGGTTGTTTCTAGCATGACTCAAACCATTGTGTGGCAAGTGTTCAATTGCTTCCCACTAAAGCCAACATTTATAGCTTGGAAAACTCTGTTAGATAAATGTCAGTTTCTGCCATAATTTGTGGAATCAATACAAACTGAGTCAAAGAATCACAAACAGTAATGTGAAAATAAAATGATCTGCGTTATGGTTTTTAAGTAAATGATGATAAACTAATAAATGCCATTAGCTGCTGCCATTACTTTGTTGAATTTAGCTGATGTTACTGTGTTGACTTTAAAAGCTATCAGCTTAACTATATAAATCCATTTGACATGTCTTTATTCAGATAAAACTTTAATACTGCAAGTGTAGCAAATTAGATGCAAATGCTCTTTTTATTTTAAGTATATTTAAAGCTGCCTTTTCAATGCAAATTTTACAGGAAATCTCAACAAGCTAGGACAGACATCTTAGCTGTCAGCGTGCAGCACTTTCATTTCGGTCTCAGGCATGGGAGCTGCGTTTTGTCCCTGCAGACTGAGATAATTAAAACTACAGAGAGATGGTTTTAAATATACATGATACACAGTTACTTAAATTGTGGGATAATGCATAAATGCAGCCCTCAACATTTTTTGATAGCACAACACTGACCAGATAACACAGCAGAGTGGATTGTAGAGAAAAAAAATATTTTTGTGTAAATAGTTTAATGGCTTCCTACTTTTCACCTGAATTATTGTGGAGGCACAGAAATGTCAATTCAAAACCTGGGCTGTGAATGCCCTCATTAAAAAGATACTGATACCATTAACTTTTTTCTTTCTTCTTTTTTTTAAATTATGCTTTAACTTCTTTGTTTTTGAGCAGTCCATAACCTCCTTGGAATACATATCTATTTCAGCTTTCATTTGCTGAACCCCCTGAATGAGTTTATCCAAACAATGTGAATTTACTTAGATCTTTTTAAAATCCCACATCTCTTGTGGTTGATAAAGCTGACTTTAGCTAAGAAGAGTTGGATCAGGGTGATTTAAATTTCACAGTGAAAATGATAAGGGCTTTACTAGAAATAATAAGCACATTCAAATACTGTCATGGGCAAACAGTTGAACGTGCAGTGAGAAATTTGGCAAGGCTAGTCTTTTCAGTGTTGATTTAATGAAGTAATGGATAGTAAAATAGGAAAAAACAGAGACTTGCATTCAGAGGTAAACTTACGTTAATTCCATATCAGTAGTTTTATAAAGCTGTATTCATTAAAAAGCAGCATTAATGCTCTAATAACTTTTAAAGTGTCACGCCGTTTAAAAACAACAGAACCCCCAAACCAACCCACCAGCTAGGGAAGAAGAAGAGTCTCTTTTGGCAGCCCTCTACAAACTGGCTGAGTGATACCCTATTATTGTCATGAACCGCATGTCAGTTTGTTGAGCCTGAGGATAACTTGTGTTTCAGGGAAAGAAGAAGGAAAAAAACCCCTCCACATCCACTTAAGCTCCAGGGCAAACAATAATGGTCCACAGTTTAAAATCGTTTTGAACATTCGCTCGTCCATTTAAACAGCAGAGCGCCTCACCTTTCTCATTCAAATTGGGTCGGGGATCTGCACAGCCCCAGCTGCAAAGGCAGGCTTGTCTGGAGCCGTTACATTCGCAGGATCAAAAGGTTCAAATCTATGAATCCAGATGTGCTTTTGAGTGATACGGCCAGCACGGCTCTTGAACAGGGCAGGCGGGAGAGGGGCAGCACGGCAAGGAGCAGAAGGCGAGATTATTTTTTGAGGCGGCCGTTTAGGCGCTTTATAGCCGTCGTTAACGGGGTTTGCGGACGGCGAGGAACTGGCATCCAGAATTAGTGAGGTCTGATCAGGGAGGCATCCGGAAAAAAAATAAATCTTCTGTGTATGGCACTTTCAAGAAGGGGCGAGAGAGGAGCAAGGGGAAGAAACATCACTGTGTTGCCAAAGGGCTGAGGTTAAGAATCCCTCTGTGCAATTTAACAGTTTTTAATTCCTACATTTTAATGCCTCGCAGGCCATTGTGTCAGTCTACTTTAGCTCCTTCAAGGAGCCATCTCACCGCTGCCAAGTGGCTTAGCTCTCCGAGGGGCTGCCGGCCCCCTCCCGCCCAGGGATCGCCTCCATCACCTCCTCATGCGCATACTCGCTGCTGCCCTCCGCGCCGGGGTACTCGCTCCACCCCCAAATTTGGGCTTCCCAACTGCCAGCGCCAAACGCTGCAGCGGCTAATGCCACCGCCTGAGAGGCTCTAAGTGGGATAAGCTTTGTTTTTCACAGGTGCCCCTACGGTCTTCCTTTCCTTTCCTTTCCTTTCCTTTCCTTTCCTTTCCTTTCCTTTCCTTTCCTTTCCTTTCCTTTCCTTTTTTCCTTTCCTTAAGGAACGTGGTAAAAACCTAAAAACCTAATGGAAGGCTTCCTGCCATCAGCGCAGGGGAGACGCGGTCATTAGCAGGCAGGGAGAGATCAATACTCCTGCCCAGCCTTCCTGGTTGCAGTTCCAGTCGGTAATTACCTAGCTGTTACAAATCCATGAATATCGTGTATAAGGAAAAACTAATCTCTTCAAAACAGCTTATTTCCATAGTTAATGACCGGAGAACTACAACTGACTCTGTCACTGACGACTTCTTTGTGTTTGGTAAACAGCTTTTGTAAGAATAAAATAATTCTAAGGTTACAAAAAAAAATACTTGGGAGCTAAAATTCCCCCATCCACCATCACACACATATTTCCTGCATTTGGCTCATTACCGGACAAGTATGTCCTTTAAAACCCAGAGATTAATGAGGCATTTTACGAGACTAATACATTTTAAATTTTAACACTGGAGTTAGCATCTATAATTGTACAATTATATGTTCGTTTAGATTTTTTAGAGATAACTAATCACAGGTGACTAGAACTGTGTGAAGAGGCAGAATTTATGTTTCTCCTGCTGTAGGAGTACTAAATCATGCAGGAATTGAAATTGTTTTCCCTATGACAGATAGCTCAGGCAAGATTAGTCAGTCACTGTTTCAGATATAATGCTTTTTTTATTACGCATACTTTATGTGGGACTATTATGTTTGTAACGTATATTTCTGCATACAGCAAATTAACTATTGTGTAATGCAAGGACCAAGAAAGAATATCATTAGTTCTCGCTGTCCCGCAGTTTTGAGCAGCTGGTGAAATATATACCAGTCATCCAACAGCTAGCTTCGTGTTAACATGTATAACAAAGCCTGAACGATTCCTGTTGGACAGAACTTTACCATGTAGTAATAAATAAGGCTGAATTGCTGATGGTGATAACCGCTAATATTATTATGCCCTCAATTAAGTGCTTTTTTCAGACACATTAGCAACAAAAGGTCTTCTCTTTGCTCATTGCTGTTTTTTTCAAGTTCCACTTTACATTAAAATCGAATTGATCAAACCTATTTGCCGTTTCGCTGTGAGTGGATAACCATAATGGGTAATCTATCAGCATGGTGCTCCCCTTAAAGCTATTAACACCTTTTGTTGTTTTACTCAAGTTTCTAAACGTGCTGAGAGGTTCAAAAAGGCAAACCCTACAATCTGTTAGGATTGCACAGAGCTGTGACTTGTGGCACTCTTTTAATTACCATACTTTTTTAACTCTACGGTTAAATACTGATATTTCTGACACTAAGTAAGTCTTTGTTTACTTATGAAGCTGTGAGATAGCTAAATTAAAGCTGATTAGCAAGATGGCAGCTCTGCCGCTTGCAGCTGAGGTGAGTTTAGCTGCAGCATGGCATCTCCCCACAGCTCGCTGCTTGACTCTTAGTCACCGGGCTGAGATCACTCAGCAGCAAGGCAAATAAAGGAGGCTTAGAGTTTTTTGCCCTTTGGCAAATTGGCAAATTGCGTTAGTTACATGGATATGTGTGTACAGCGTGGAGCAGTCTGTTTGTTTGTGAGGGAGCTTTTATGAAAGGCAGAGGGAGATAATTTCTAGGGACAGGCTGTGTAGCGTGCATGCTTGGGGAGTTGTGGGATTACACTCATTAAAAAGTGAAGAGCTAATGAAATAATGAGAGGAAGGCTGAATAAACTGGAGAATACAAATATGGACCGGCTGTCTCGGGAAGGTTGTCTCTCTTTTCACCTGAGCCTCCGTTGAAGATTTCTGTCCTTCTGGAACCTTTCCTCAAGTTTGACCGTCTGGATTTTGGGGATTTGCCTTCTTAATACTTGTATGGGGCTGAATGGCAAAAGATAGAGGGAATTCCTCATTTACGAGCTCACATCAAGCCTAGGCTAAGAGCCCTGTTTGTATAATGCTGATGCAATGGCCAAGTGAAAGTAGGTGGTGCCTGTGTTCACCAGCACAAAACCCTGGTAATATTCTTGGTGACAATCTCAACAGAAAAGCCTGGACAGAATACGCAGGGAAGTCCTTTATTCCCTCACATGTTCCTTTTTTTTTTTTTTTGGGTGGTGCTGGTGTGGTTTGTTGTTGGTTTTTGTTTTGTTTTTAATTCTCTATGTTCAGTTGCACTGCTAGTAGCATTGGTGAGAGTGTCCTACTCATGGAGGAGGAGAAGCCCAGCTGGAGCCTTGCCCCCTCTGCAGCTTGCGTTGTGGGAGGGAGCTGCTGTCAGCACAGAGCAGAGGCTCCTGTTCCGCCGTGGGTTCAGGAGAAGCGGGAGCACCTCGGTGGGAACCTTTGTGTGGGGTTTGCACAGTGCATGTAGCTTTGGTGAGAGAGCACACTTAATTTTCCTTAACCAGAAAGGGGGAAGGTCTCTGCCTAGCCGTCAAAACACAGCCTCAGGACCATGCAAGCCTGTTGCCCTGTCATTTCACGTGAGAGTGAGAGTCTCATGAGTTCATTCATAATTACTCTTACATCAAATTCTTTTAATTGCAGAGTGCTACAAGTGAAGACAGGGATCCCAGTTCATTGCTGGCACAAGGAGAGCCAGTACCGCTGATTTAAACCAGGTTACACCTTTTGTGACGTTAATGCCAGCAGTGGTTTGGGCCCTTTTGCTTCTACTTACAGGGTGAGTCAAAAGCAGGGTGAAATGAAGAAATATTTGTGTTGGCTTCAAAACCAGATTGAAGATAAATTGCTGTTAAGCTCCAGTTCTGTCTAACTGTTGATACATGTAATATGGCAAATTAATTAAAAGCTTATACTCACAATATATAGGGCTTTCAATTGTTTTAAAGTGGTGGTTAGTCTTTCAGCAACTAGAGGATACACACGACTGAGTTATTCTAGTAGATCAGTGCTTCCAGAAGCGTATGTTTCAAGTAGTTTACCATGCTTCCAGTTTCTTCATGTCAATCACCTTTCACGCATTTTTATCTTGTGTTGAACAAACCAGAACTGTCCTTTCCCCATTTTATGAGTGTCCTGCAAAGCAGGGTATGAAGTGGGTCGATGACAGCTCATCCATCTCACTGTTTTTGAAAGGGATTCTCCTACTGGACATCATGCGGAGAAGCATTTTTTGAAGCCCACCCACCTAGTGCTAGTCCCCCTTCAGGAGTGGTTGCATTTTCCCAAGGCGTTTCTTGGAGGGGTAAACGTGCACCATCAAACAGCAGATTTCTGAATGGTATATAGCGATGTTGACTTTACTGATGCTTCAGCTGCTGTTGTCTTAATATAGGCTGTCGCTCATACGTCAGCTGGAAACAAAAATCAATAAGCAATGAGGATGGGAGTAAAGGGAAAACGGAGAAACAAAATGATGAACAAGAACTCGGTATCTCCCCTCCTATACTTTATTCGGCTGGTGCGTGTTTTTTACCATTTCACAGGATCTGCAGATAATCCCCGCAGCCTCCTGCTCACATCAATCGGGGACTCTTCCCATTTTGCGAAGGAGGAAACTAAGGCACAATGGTCACGGTAGTGACTGCTCCGGCTCCCTCAGATTTACCTCCAGAAAGCTGGGGCAACTTGCTCGAGGGCAGTCAGAATCCGGGTGAATGTTCATGCCTACCAAGTCCTTGTTCCCAAACTGGCTGTACCCAGGCTGCCCGGATCGATGTGTTTGTGGGTGCGTGACATAGACGTTTAGTCAGTCAACAGCTGTAAAGAAAGAAAGGTGTCGTTCTTTAAAAAGATAATACAGGTGTTCAGCAGGCTCTTGATGCTGTCTGATCGGGTTCCTGGAGCTGACGCTGCCACCTCTGTCCCTCTCCCGGCCTGCGGGGTCGGTGGCGGGCAGCGTCTCACGCCACGGCGGCTTGGGCGTCTGAAAGGGCGTTAGAGTGGAAGCAGGAGCTGGAAGAGGAGGCAGCGCCTTGAAACGACTAAGAGTGCCGAAAGCACGGTCGTAAGGTACGGACGGGGGAGATCGTTAATGAGAGCACCGAGGCGGCCGCATCTGTGATTGCATACTCGGTCTTTTAGTCCCTGCTGCTGTGTTTACCGCTCCTTAATGCGGCATTGTTTACTCACAG
>NW_008795037.1:4931842-4935469 GCF_000699145.1 Aptenodytes forsteri
CCAGGCCGCTCCCGGCCCCGGCCCCGCTCCCGCTCCCCGCCCGGCCGCCGGCGCGGGAAGTGCTGATCCGTGTCAGCCTCAAGTTCACACCGGAGATAACAAATGCTTGAAACCCAGGCGCTGCTTGCAGGGGAGAAACACATTTTCCCCCATTAATTAAAACGCATCTGTAAATTTAAACGGGGGTGGTGGCTACAGTGCGTTTTGAACTGGTGACAAATGTCAACAGCAAAAGGCCCGAGATAAGACAATGTCGGATCCGTATGCGACGATACGCGTCCTCACCCTGCGGTAAGCTGGGGTGACAGCGGCCGGTGTCAGTAACCCGTACGGGGGATTCCGGGGAACCGGCGGGAGCCCTGCTGGAAGGGAGCGGTTTGTGCACCTCTCGGGGTGAAGCCGGCGGCTTTAAGTGCTTTTGAGTATCTGGGATTTCCCCAAACTTCTCTTCTGATTCTTTTGCCTAAAAGAAAGTACTTCAATGTACATGCCGTGTATATTGGATGTGTCCAATATATCTGTTCCAAAACTGACAACTGAAGTGATGTCCACCTATAGAATAAGCATAGATTTCTTTAAAAACTTCCTTTGTCCTTCTCCCTCAGCTCTTCACTAGTCACGTCAGGGACACTGCAGGCGATTATTTGAAGTATCCAACCTGCTCTGTGAGGTATGTTATTATTTCTGGCACATTGCGTGGGTGTGTTTTATGTTGAACACAAGAAAGCTAGTGAAAAATGGGAAGAAAACAGTGGCAGTGGGATTCTGTTCCTTACTGGAGATCGATACATTTACACCAGAAACTCTGGGAAGTGCCTGGTCTTGAATCAGGCAACACTGCAATTGCACTGTAGCCTCTTCTCTTCTCTTCTCTTCTCTTCTCTTCTCTTCTCTTCTCTTCTCTTCTCTTCTCTTCTCTTCTCTTCTCTTCTCTTCTCTTCTCTTCTCTTCTCTTCATCAAAGCGTGCGGTACGTTAGTAAGGTCCAGATTTACTAACTGGATTGCAGCTGGGAGGTTCTGCGTGGGAACTGCCAGGCCCAGCTGCCCTGGTAGCTCTAGTGCTGCAATATTTTCTCCTTGCAGAGGAAGCACAGAGGCAGTGACATTCCTGCCTGGGAACACACAGCCAGTTTCTTCTCAGAAAGAAAAAAAAAGTATCTTTCTTTCTTCCTTTATCACCTCTACTGAACTTGCCAGAAATGTGTTTATCATGAAGGTGGATTTGTGTCTTTTTTTCACGATAAAGACCATCTCATTCAGATAACCTGCTGAGGATTCGTAGACTTTTGGACACTCCTGACTAGTCCTTTATTTAAAGTAGCGACTAAAAAGGGCAGGTCTGCTGATCCCCATTTGGATCCCTGGGCCGTCCATTCTGACGTTGCAGAGAGATGGTTTAATTTGAATTACTGAGTATTTATGTACCAAGACAGGAACTCCATCTCCAGTTCTGGCTTGGGTTTCCATGACCAGGTCTTTAGGACTTACCTGGTTGGCTATTAGGTACGAAGCCTTGTTTTTTTCATAATACTTATGTACGTGTGACTATAGTAGCTACTGAAGAGAGCAGATCTGTGTGCCCTTTCTGATGGGGTCAGGGTACAGTCTGCTTTTCTGAGGCATCATTAGAAAAGATGGCAAAAAAAAAAAGGTTTTTTAAAACGCTATAGGTTTAGAATTCCCAAATTCCCCTTGAGGCTGGTGATGTTCAGTGGCCATTCATAATAATTTTTTATTTATCTATTTTACAATTTTTTTCTTACATTAGATTAGCTCCTGTTACATACTAATTACCTGATTGTTATTACATTATTAGATAGTATTTCCAACTCGAAACAGTAATAAAGTCATTATTTCAATTATTTAAAATAGAGCTGCATGAATGATTCAAAGTGGGCAATTTATTTGATCAACTTACCTTCTTTTGGTAATTGCAGTATATCTACAACTGTGTTCAAATTTCTTTAAATTTATTACTAGACAAATACATTGTGCGTGTTTTTCTCACTGAATTGATCATAATTTTGAAACTTTGATCTGGAATGTAAGTGGCTTATTTTGGAATTTCCAAATAAATCAAAAGATATCGTGCCTGTTCTAGTAAGGCACATACTTATAAGTACTGTGCAGATTTAAAATCTGGTTCCAATAAAAGGCAAATCAGTACAACACAACCGCTTAAATTCACCTCCTGTGAAAAACAGTGAAATCAAATCATTTGAATGTGTTTAGGAAGTAAACACGAGAGTCATAAAATGACAGAAGTGGTTCTTTTTAAAACATTCAAATAAAAATTAATAACATTTTACTTATTTTTGCACTTACCTTTAACTGGTTTCAGTTAAAAGAAAAAGTGTAAAGGTCGCAGGGGACGTGGGGGTGCTTACCTCGCTGTCCGGGAACCGCGTAGCACCTGCTGTTGGTGCTGTGCAAGTCGTCCTTCCGTTCACTTCCGAAGACGCGGAAGGAGGCGCAGAGCCGTTGCCTTGTACGCTGTGTCAGCTCAGTGAACCCCAGGCTGTGGTTTAAAGCAAGCAATGCATTCACTAATTTTAGTTTCTGTCTGGCTCCTAAAATGCCCATTGGCCTACTGCAGATCCTTAGGAGTCGTATCGGATTTGAAAATACTTCCCTTCTCCTCCTAAGTCTGTTCCAAGACGTTCCACTGAGATAGCAGGTACTTGCAGCCCTCCTGCCCATCAATTCCCATCCCTTGCCATCATGCTCAACCGCTTCGTTTCATCTCTTTCATAAGCTTATGATCAGTCACCTAAATGAAGTGGTACCGTCAGCGTTCCCTGGCTGGATGAGCACACTGCCTACGTGCACTTGTTTCGCGGTGGTACTTACATACAGCAGCGCAATGTTAATTTTGGGGTGGTTTGTTTTTAAGACTATCTGCGTGATTTAGCATCCCAAGCGCCATTTTTCAGAGTAACCTTAGAACCGGGCGGTTGGCGGGAGTGGAGGGGTGGAGGAGGAGCAGGCTGCGCCTTACGGGTGCGGAGCGCTCCCCGCCAGCTGCCGGCCAGAGGTGCCCGGCTCCCGCGATGGCTCCAGGCGTTGGCAGAAGTTGTCCTCGGTGGGACACGGCAGGCGAAGCCACGTCCTTCGTCGGGCCTGTCGTTGCCGCCGGAGAATGACGGGACATTAATCCTTTTGAAATGCCCTTTTTAATTCTTGCGGTTTTGTTCCTGTGAGCCCGAGTTTCTCCTCCCGTGAAGCCTACACAGTTTACGAGGTATTGTAAGTGGCTACACCTGCAGTTTTAAATGACTAACACAAATGTTATAATGGTCGCGATCAGTCAAAGAAAAAGTTCAAAGGTCAGTCTTTTGTGACTGGCGAGGAAGAGCTATGGGATAATAGCTTGTTAATGTTATTTACCTCATTCAGCTGAAAAACTTTCTGTACGACTCTGTTGTGTCAAGACATTTACGTGGGCAATTCTGGGCATTGTCATTTGAATAGGGGTTAAATTATTCTGTTTTGTCATTAAGTGATCCTTGATTGGCAATCCACTACACAATGGGTGATCATTAGGGAAAGGCCATAAAACTGTTACACCATTTAAGAGTGAATGGTGAATGAAGCCAGATATCTCCAGGACCCGTCCCCCCCCCCAG
>NW_008795037.1:4935566-4936595 GCF_000699145.1 Aptenodytes forsteri
ACAGCTGCCGGAGAAGCAATTTAAAGCAGAAATGTTTAGAGGCTTGGGACAATTTGGAACGATCATTTCTTCAGTATGTTTCTCTAATTTTGTTTTGAAAATATTTACACTGGAATGAACAGTGGATAAACCTGCTTATAGTTACCTAAAGCATGTCTGGTATTGTCAGGTCTCCTGATTTGATTGTTTCAGTGTAAGTGGTGCTCTATTTAAAACCCAGGCTGTTCCAGTACTGAGGCCCTATCAGAACATTAGGCTTAAAAATAAAAGTGAACCGTGGCATGTTAGTTTCAGAGAAAATCATGAAAATGAGGCAAAAGCCCACATAAAATGAGAACTTGAGAGTTGGATGACACAGAAGGAAGTGCGACTTGCTTAATGAAAATGCCTCCAAATCCAGAAGCTAACGGTGTTCAAGGCCTGAGCCGTGGCTTTTGTGGGGCCTAGGCTGATGGCTGCCATTGAGATCCAGACTTACGCTTTCCAACCCAAAGTCCTCTAGTCTGTTGACGAATGTGACGACAGGCCTTGCAGTCTACTGTAAGTCACTTAAATTGCTGTAATGCTTATGGTAGGCCGGAGCCAAGGTTGTACAGCACGTAGCTTAGTAAGGCAGTGGTTCTGCTGTGGTTAGACCTGTCCAAGTCGGGCTGCTGCGCTCCTCTCTCCTCTCCTCTTTCCCCAGCGTGGCCCTGGCCCTGGCTCCTGCCTGACCCCCTCCTGAGCCGTTTCATCCCACTGGAGGAGCAGGGAGGCACAGGACAGGAGCACGTGGCTTAGAGAGGACAACCGTCTGGTCCTGACTTGCATCAGTTAAGTCGCCGTGGGACCAACACGTGAGAAAGTAGAATCATAGAATCATAGAATCATTGAGGTTGGAAAAGACCTCTAAGATCATCGAGTCCAACCGTCAACCCAACACCACCATGCCCACTAAACCATGTCCCTAAGCGCCTCATCTACACGTCTTTTAAACACCTCCAGGGATGGGGACTCAACCACTTCCCTGGGCAGCCTGGTCCAATGTTT
>NW_008795037.1:4936989-4962979 GCF_000699145.1 Aptenodytes forsteri
CGGCTCATGTTCAGCCGGCTGTCGACCAACACCCCCAGGTCCTTCTCTGCTGGGCAGCTTTCCAGCCACTCTTCCCCAAGCCTGTAGCGCTGCAAGTACTCACGCTATAGCTAATCGACGGCTTCCACCCAGCTTTACCTGACTTTACCATCCTTAGTTTTTAGAGCCATGGTGCTCTAGGTGACCCCTGGGGACTGGGTTGTCTAACAGCTGTCCAGATAATTCCAGCCATGCTCTTGGGAACGGTGATTTTTCCATGACTGAAAAGCCAACGTAGCTTTTAACTAAAACTGCAGAGCTAATTAACTGCTTAGTGATTTGTCCTTGCTTCTTTATATTCCAATTACGATTGCGGCTCATCTCACTTGAGAAAGAACATGCTCCGTGGTCTGCAAAGAGACTTATTTCTTCAACTACAATTAAAGATAGGATTCTTTCCTGGTAATTAAGGATACGCTGTTGCAAGCTGTGCAAGTGGGCTACAAACAGCCCACTGTCCGCTGGGGAGGCTGTGAACCGAGGCATGTTCTGTCGGTGTTTTCCTATACCCCCAGATGCGTAGTTAGGCACCAAGTCTGCAAACGTTCGCTCTTTCGCTTGACTTGGAAGGATCCATTGTCTTTCAGGGCCTTTGGAGAGTATCATGGTGACAAGTATATGAGATCAGATGTTGTGCTGTAAATCTGCCTTTAAAAGGGAAAAAAGAAAAGAAATAGGAAAACGTCCACATTTCTACATTGAAGTTCCAGCATAGCAATAGTCAAAGATGTTTTGAATAGCAACAGACAAAGGTGGTGTAATAGATTCCATGTATTTTCCAACATCTGAATTTCTCTTTAAACTTGTACTAGGTAAATGTTACTCAGTTGCCCTTTTAGAAAACAACAATTTGACTTTTTTCCCTCTTTGTATTCTGACAAATATTGGTCTTGATGAGTGTTAAGGGACTAAAAACGCTAAACATCAAAGTGCTCATTATCAACCAGCCAGCTGCACTCCTCGCTGCACCTCCTCATCACACGCAAACCTGATCTTTTCTGTGGGGACCGCCCCCCCCAGAGACACAGAACAAGTTCTTCTCTATGCTAACAGTGCACAACATTGTCAAATGATGTGTAATGATTTTATAATGTGAACTAATGCCACTAGGGACCGAACTGAGACTTCTGATTTCATTACACTCACTGCTGAGACTGGTTTGGAATATGAATTTGGGGCAAAGATAAAAGGCTATGTTCATGTCCTTTACCCATCAACCCTCGACCAATTTTATTTGGTGTGGATCCAGACAAGGATCCTGCCCCAGGTATCTCAGGAAAAAAACCTTGTGATTTATGTATGTTGCTATAAAACACTGGGAGTGCAAATAAGTACCTTTTATTAAGTAAACCTTTGTGCCGTGATTGAAATCTCAGCATAAATGAGGAGAAACTTCCCTGCTGCGTCAGAATCAGGCCTTTGCTGGCCAAGGCAATGTTCCTAAAAGGTACTGTTTGTTAATACTGGTCTGCAGAGTTTTTGTGTTATGATAGTTAGAGGTGAGATTTTGTTCTTTCTGTTTGTTTTTAATTAAAATAAATGTATTGGTTAACCTTTAATTTAGAGATAGCTCTAGAAATATAAAGGCACCATACATATGTACACTGTGTACTAAATTTATGGTATATTCTGTTGAACTGAATAAAGCCTTTTTATACAATGACAAAAACGTAACCACACTAGCAAATGGTGTTCCTTTACCTATTATTATCTGTGTTACCATGAAGCCTAGGATACCTGTCTGATTTAAGTGATTTCATCTTTCCGTGTCCTAGGAGACTGTGAAAAATAGAAAAAATGCCATAACATTTTTCTTTAGAATGTTTAATATGAGAATTAGCTTCCTTCTTCATTCTGGTGTAAGGAAAAAAACCCCAGGCTTTCAGTCAAATTCTCATCTACTGTAAGTATGTCTGGTTCCATTGTTTTCAAGACGGTTTATCCCATTTGTACCAGCAAAAAATGTAGGCAATGCTAGTGACAGCAGGGAGATGAACACCCTATCCAGCTAATTTTCAAATGTAATCTACCTGCTAATGTGTGATACGGGAACTAAGTGTCCTTTATATACTCTTAAAGCACTTCAGATGCAGGAGGGATAGAAACTAATCCACCTTCAAAGGTAATTATATTGGGAATTACACTACTTCATGCAGTAAACTGTATTCAGTACCCTGCCCCTTTTTTCCAGCACTGGACCATTGCCACTATTTTAGATACGAGTAAGAGTTAATCATAAGTAAATTAAATTCAATATGTGAAATGGAAAGGAGAATCCTCATGAAGATATAAAAGCATCTAAAATATAAGTGGTGATTAAGCTTGTTTCCTCTTGTGCTTATACATACTGGACAAATTATTTACTTTCATCATCTAATATATTTAAACTATTTTGGTTGTAGGGGTCACAGCCACCGTGAGATGGGAGGAAAGACAATACTAATCAAAAGTAAACCATGCCACTTTTTTTCTCTAGTGCCGCTAATCTTAATTGAATCAATCTCATGGCATATGTTGACAGTGAAAGATTGCTCGAACCTGGGAGGCCAAGCTGGACAGAGCTTCCAGCATAAATAAAAAAAAAATCTTCCTTAATCATTAATTTGTTCATTCACTCCCATTTGCTTCCATTCTTCAATGTCTTAGAAGATGTACCCCATGCAACCTTCCTCTTCGGCAATCATTTCCAAGTGTTTCTCCCAATATACTCATGTGTTTTTGAAGAAACTAATTTGCCTGAGATGAATACAGCAGAGATGCTTATCTTTCTTCCTTTTTTTAAAGAGAAATGTAGTTGGATTTTATAGAATTGAGCATTTT
This sequence comes from Aptenodytes forsteri, assembly GCF_000699145.1. Classification (NCBI taxonomy): domain Eukaryota; kingdom Metazoa; phylum Chordata; class Aves; order Sphenisciformes; family Spheniscidae; genus Aptenodytes; species Aptenodytes forsteri. Next base: position 4,939,849 of record NW_008795037.1, read on the forward strand.
GTGAAACAGGATAGCATTTCTAATGAGTTGCAACAGAACTGAGTTCATTTTGGAGCTGAAATATTTCCTGTTAGAGGATATTAGGTAAATCCTACTTGGACTGGGGTGGAGCTGAGGAGTAGTTTACAACCTATTCATGGATTCACTGTAGCCCTAGTCCTATAAAAGGAAGGCAGAGAGGTGAAAACCCTTTCAAGTTGATGGAAAAACTAGAAAACTTCGTGGCCTCTGGATCAGGTACCCTGCAAATATATCTGAGGGTTCCACAATGTTATAATAATAACAACCAATAAAAAAATTAGTAATATTCTATCAGATTGAAACCAAAAAAAAAATTAGTAATATTCTATCAGATTGACTTTTCCTCCAGGATTTTACTGAGGTTGGTAATGTGAGAATTCTCCTGTCCACTGTTATTTTCATTTTATTATTATTTGCTACTAAACAAGCAAACTATATGTACATACCTGCGCCTCCTTGCCCAGTTTCCCAGCACTTTATACATATTGCATGATAGGTTTGTCAACATTACAAAATGACCTAAATACATTTGTTGACACACAAGATGGCGGAAGGCACTTCGTGTGTGAGCTATTATCCTGTTCTGTTCATATCTGCAAATGGTTGCGTTTGCTGAATTACGAGAGTGAAAATCGTAAAAACCTAAGACCTTAAAATGAAATGTGAAAGGGTAGAGGGATCCTTGCAGAATCAGGACCTTAAAGGCTACATTGAAGTCTCTCTAAAGATAAGGCTAGATTAGATTTATTCTTTCTAACAAATAGTTTTAATTAAAGAACGTTGGTAAGTGTGAAGGAGAAAGGTTTTGATGAACACCACAGTGTTCGTGTTTTATGTAATCCATTATGGGCCCATATAATTTAAAACATTGCTATATTGTGCATTAATAAGACTCATTGTATGCAATTAAATGGTATTTGATGACGAAAAGCAGATTTACTGGCGATGTGCAATAAAATCTCTAACATAGTAGCAGAACCTTGCTAGAGATGTAATTGTTTGTGCTGAGCATATACTGTCGACACTAAACTTAAGTATACCAATGTGTACATAACATTCACTTATTTTCCCAATACATTTATTCTGTCTGTAAAGCAACTCCATTTTATCATTCCATTTGATTTGGGTATGTGCAGACAGAGTTACTATCTTAAGGGAGAGACACTCTTAAGTCATTCCTCAGGGATTGATTGCACTGTATAACTTGAACTTCTTCCCAAAGCAAGGAAGTCACATTTAACTTCTTACTGTGGCATTTAAAAAAACAAATCAAATCTAGTTCTCAGAAATGAAAAATCCTTTATGCTTTAGTAGCCTAAGCCAGTGTCATTTACAAAAATACCTGAGAAACTAAATAGGAAAACCCCAAACCTTTCAAATGACAAATAAATCTTTTCATCCGTGCTTAAAATCGAGACAGCATATTTGGTAAAGTCTTGATTTTAAAGTGCCATCTTGTTTTATTTTGATGTATATCTTTATAGCAGAATAATTAACGTTTTACAAATCGGTGACGGTGAAGTTGTTCACATTATTCTGAGGGCAATAAATCCACATGCACATAGTTTTGTATTATAGAGATCATTTAAGTGAGTGTAATTTTAACATTTTGATGACAGTTTTAGGATCCTACCAAGCAGTGATAAAGCTAGCAGTTATACTATGTGATAATTCTGCCTTTCATTATAATGCAGAGTTTCTCCATACTAAATCAGGCCAAGATGCAAGCTATTACCCCTGGGCAAAATTCATTCATTATGCATGTACATTATTCCTAAAATTATTGATAATACTTTTCATAATAGTTATTTTTCATGCATTAACTTTTGCAGCTATATTAGTATTAAGGATACGTTTATTAGTCTTGAGTATTTCTCGAATGATAAATACAATCTCAGAGCCTCTTACGGTTTCTTCGAGTTGAAAGCCATCGTCAGTTATAATGCTGTAAGTCCACAGTGCAATTATGAAGTGGCGTATTAAGCTGTGTTTAAGGAAGACATGAGAAAGAGGGTAATGAATGTCCTGCGCGTCACCGCAGTTGAAGACATGGCCCAGAAACCTTTGTTTGCTGTAAGGAAAGTCAGAAATGATCCTGCTGAAGCTGATCACATTTCACAAGTGTAAACTTGGTACCAGGCTTGTCATCTTCCTTTACACGATGCGCGAATGTATCAGCTGCTCAGAAGAGTCAGCGGCTGAAGCCCTTGTCAGTTGGGAATCCCAGCAAGTCGCAAGCTGGGTTTTGCTGGCAGAGATGCTCATTTGCGGCACAGGAATTTGAGGCCCAGGCTACACTTTTAGTGGCGTCTTAGGCAGTTCCGAGGACATGTGGAGAGGAGTGACAATTCCCAAGTAATATATTTCCTTACCTGCTCTTTTATTGCATTACTCTTGAGATCATTGTGGTCTATAAGATTAACTACATTGCAAACCAGCAATCTTCAGGGTGGGTCTCACCATTTCTTTCTTTTTTGCCAGATGTTGCATATGAGATGACGTCATCTCCTCTGTCACTAATTGCCTTGTGAAGCCTGGCCACAGGAGAGGCAACTCAATAGCGTAAGAGGCAGCCTGGCATAGGAAGAGGTTTTTGGATCAGTGGGGCTGGATATAGTTCAGGATGTGTCCTGTATGCCGACAAGGCATTGTCTCTGTGGTGTGTGAAGGGCGGTCAGATGGTGCATCTGTTGGGCTTTTGAGGTGCTATAGTGACATTCCCTGTCACTTCCCCTCTCACCGATGGTGTACCCGTGGCAGAAAATGGAGTGGGCTGGAGGGAATTGTCCCCAAGGTCAGCTCTGCCCTGCAGACACAGGCTGGACCTGGTGGAGGGAGCGGTGGCAGCTGAACCAGATCTCTCTGTTCCCCGGGCGAGCGCACAGGAGGAGAGGAAAGGTGCTCTCTGTTTGATCTCTTCCCAAGCACATTTGCATAAAGGGTAGGTACAGTTCAGCCCTAAATCTCTGTATCAACATAGCTTATTGTTTAATTAAGAGGTAAATTATTGTGTTTGCATTAGCAAATGTGGTGATTTCTTCCTTCTTCCTTCCTCCTGGCATCTGTACTAGTACAGCATTGTGTTTTATTTTTTCATGTGCTGTCTTCTCCACAGGAGCCCAGCACTTGACTTTCGCCTAGTCTGGTAGCAGAGAGGTTTCAGTCATCTCAGTAGCCGTATGTGCGTCAGTCTCGGGAAACAGTCCTCAACTGATGTTATAGAGGTCTTATTTAAAAGCCTGAGGACATGAGTCACCGAAAGGACATAGCATCAGCGTAAATAGTATTCACTCGTTTGTGTTTACAGAGTGGAAAGCCAGTACTGAGCTGAAGAGAGGGAGGTGCAGTGCAGCAGCAGGTGGGACTAAGGGAGCTGCACATCACCTTTATTCTCCTGGGAACCAGTAGCCATTCCAGCTCCAACACCTGTATGTCCTACAAGATGTCTTTATATGTTCCCAGCATGCTATACTTTGGCCTGGATTCATCTCACTTAATTTCAAGGACTTTCTATGACTATAGAGACAGCCTAAGGCAACCAAGTTCCCCATGTAGGGAGCTAGCTGATAGTGTACATCTAAGTCTCTTTCCTTAGCCTACTTTCTTGCCTCCTAGTCAGGGATGTGGTTGGAATGAGGTGAAGATGGGAAAAGATCTGGCAGGGTGGCAAGAGGAGACATTGCCCCTCATTGGCCAAATGGCTCTTACACCTCCTACACATTTGAGGAGAAGAGTGAAGGAGTTTGAGTGGAAGTGAAAGCCATCCCTCAGCAGGTCCCCGTGTGTCCTGTGTCTCCCATCTGTTTTTAATGAGACACCAAACAGCTGTTGTAAGAACAAGCAGAAATAGTCAGTGTTACTCCAGCTGATCAAGTAAAACTAGGAAAAGGTCTAGTGTTTGTTAGACATTTTGTTATCTTCCAACTGTAAGAAGTGCTTTCTTTGGGGAATAACTTCAGAGACTTGGATTTTCATGGTTCACTAACTGTAATAAATAAATCTGAATAAATCCAAACTTCAATGCCAAGGACTGAATCAAACGCACTTATTTTTATACTGAAAATATCCTGGCATTAAAAGGCTTAGCATGTTGGGCTGTTCTGTTTAACAATGAGGTGAAAAACGGTGGAGATGACTGTAGTAGTAACTAAAAAATGCTAGAACTCTTCTGTAGCTTCCCTTAAGGAGATAGTTTGAAGTTGCACGCTCAGACTTTTTCTTCACATGACTAATCCACTCTCCTGTGACCCATCTTTAGTTTGATATTGAATCAGGAACAAGAACTGTAGCTTCAGCTGACCCCAAACATTTAGTTACATTAATCACAGGGTGTTTTTGGACTCTGAGCATACTGAATGAAAGACACTTTCTTTGCGAGACATTGATCAAACAGTCTACAGGTATCAGTACATCGAGGCACATTAATCATCTGGTGCATTATCAGTTCCACCAGGAGAATATGTAAATGTGATTCCTGTCAATGATAAGGGAAAGCAGAATTTATTTTTAAAAGTGGTCCATCTGGAGCTGTTGATATAATCTTACCTAAGACAATAGGTTGTAAAGATACATTTTAGCAGGGCTGCCAATGAACATAAAGAACAAGCAAATTAAAGCTATCAAAAAAAAAGAAGGAAAACCAAGAAAAAGATAGTGGCTATACTTCAGTCACTTGTGGGAATTGCTGTTCCGCAACATCGTGGAGGAGGCTTTTTCTGCTTAATAAAACAGTCCAGTTTCATGAAAGCTCTTATAATTGTTCTGTAACCACAAAAGCTTTGTTTGAGAGTGATGCTATTATATTCTTTGCTTCAGTGCTCTTGCCTTAGAATACACCTGTGATATACTTGCCTCCTGGCTAAGGATGTGATGCTCATACTTACCATGAAACTCTGAGGCAATGGCTCACCTTCGCAGACGGCTCACCTTCACTCATTAATGGGGCTGCCTGACTGAGGGATGCAACAGGCATCTTGCTGAAAGCATTTTTGCATAGACCTTCTCGTATCATTGATCAATTTACTCTATTTCTTCGCAAGGGAAAAAAAAAGTCTTTTACTTTTTTTTCTTTCTTTTCTTTTTTAAACCTGTGCCAAATTGGTACTCTGCCAGAGGGGCGACCACACAAATATGTATTCTGTCAGTGTGGGTGTGTGAAAAGCTCATTCCCCTCTCATGAAGACATTTCCTGGCAGAAATATTTCTTGAGGTCTTTCCTGAGGTGATTAGAGACCTGGGGCAGGGAATTTGGTAGAGGCTGAATATGGTCATCTCATTTCTACTTCTTGTCTAGTGTTCTTTCCTACTTTCCCAGCATCTTTGGGCTACAAAAGTGGAACAAGGAAGGGGAAGGAAGGAACTCCTTGGGGAAGATGAGTGCTTGTCTTTAAAGGGTATGGGTCTTGCTAGCTTTTGGTCCCTGAAGACTGGAAGAAATGCAGTACGATCCGTATGCAAAGGCTGAGGACAGAGCTTGCTTTGGGTCTAATTTTGGCTCTGCTCAAGTCGGGAGGAAGTTCCCTACAGTGCAGGATCACAAAAGATTTTAGGATTTCTAAGCAGTTTGAGGGGCAAGTGGGCTAAATTCTGAAGTTTTTGAGAGTACAGTGCTAAAAAGTATTTTTGAGAGATTAGAATTATAAAGTCATGTAATTAATGCCTCCTCATCTTGTAGCTGAGACCAGATCCACAGGATTTGTGTTTTCTCTCCTTACAGGACAGCATTTGGCTCTGTCTTATGGTCAACATTATGGTTCTCATTTAAATGGGGAAGAGTTAGGAAAACTTGAATGTAATTGTAATGTGTGTGTATAAACAAAGACATGATTAACTGCATATGCACGATGCTGCCTGGGACGCTAGCAAGGAAAACAATGTACAATTTCTGCACATGCAAAAAAGCCTCTTTGAATGTCCTTCCTTTTGCATGTTTAATATTGTTTGTCATCATGTTGCAACCATGTGCCCTTCATAATTATATTTACAAATACTTTACTTGTACTTTTTTCAAGGTCAGAGGATTATGTCTGCACATTTCGATAATTAGTCAAACAGTGTATTATAAGTGCCTTATGGATTTCCTTTATCATATCTCACTGTTGAGCAACATCATAACATTGCTGTTAAGTGAAAGTGCTTGTTGAAATGCAGGATTTTTGTAGAAATGGCCCCAGCTCCCACTGACTAACATAAGGATAGAGAGCATGCCAGTGTGTCCTTGGGACACTCAGTATGTAGCTGCACCTGCACAGATAATACTGTTAATGGCATTTTAATATAAAGTTTTGAAGGTTTTAGGTTTACTCTTTAAAGGGAAGAAAATAGACACAATATTTCTGGTTTGCATTGCACCTTGTATTTCTAAAATATCTTTCAGGAAAAGACCAGCTACTGAGGTTTTTCCTGTGTCCTCGTCTACTTCTCTAGAGAACACAGCTGGAAGTTAGTTAGATGTTATTTATGCAGGAAATCATGTAGGCTTTCAACATGCCAGGGACACAGTTAAAACAGTAAAAGAAACTTATGACTTGCTTAGGAGAGGGAGTAAACTATATATAGGCTAAACTGGTATATAATATATACCACTTATATCTCAAACTGGGTCACAGAAAGCTTTAGGAATCTTCAGGCTCAATACACTGGGTGAACATATGCCAGCTGAAGTCTTCGGGGAAACCAGGGAGAAGAAAAACCCCTCAGAAATGACCAGGAATCCGCAAGGTTTCTAGAAGAAGAAGGAGAACTTACAATAGCTGTAACGGTGGTGGTAGACTTCGACCCACAGAGCTCAGGACTCCAAGGCTACCTGGAGAGGTAGCTACCCAGGAGAGCCCAGAAGCTGCTGGCATTTCCAGGGTGGCACAGGACACTGGCTAGGTGGCAGAGAGATCCCAGGGCCAAACCCAACCCTGCCTGAGCAGGGGCTGCACGTTAAGCAGCCTTTTGCACTGCTAGTGAGAGCTGGAAAGGAAAAGTCAGGAGATTGTCATCCATTGCACGTATTTCTCTCTTCCTTCCCCTCACCCCTTTTTTTCATTCTTTCTTTAACTCTTTCTTTTGCTCTCTTTCACTCTTCCTTCTCTTAGTCTCAGTTATAATATCACAATGGGGTATTTAAGAGTGTCTCTAATGAAACAGGACTTGTGCTGCCAGCAGTCATGTTTTTAAGGTGTAATCAGCTAACTGATAAAAATAGCTGATTATAGCAGCAAGTTCAGGCCACAGCAGTAAAGGGAGGCTTAGCGTTTCCATTACAAGTCTCATTATTGAGAGGTTTATAGCTCAGTTATTCAAAAGAAGGTGCTATGAAATTTGGCATTTGTTATTACAGTAGAGAGAAGGTTTTCTGAGTCCAGTATTTAAAAGTCTGGTTTATTTTACTGTATTCTATTTCATTCTCACGGTCTATGGGCATAGAAACAATAAATAATGAGAAAAAAGGTGCCTGTACTAGTGCTAGTGGCAAATGGCAAAGGTGGACAAATAGTTTGTAACAGAGCAGAATAAAAATTGCTGCCCAGGTCTTGAAAGAGCTGCCCTTTGGGCAGCTTTGAGCCCATAACACAGCAGACGAGCAGAAAGCCAGTACCGCGTAATATGCCCTTGTTGGTTTGGCTTTTGTGGCCCCGAGATGGCCTGGGTGTTGTAGAGGCTGGGGTCTAGGACCAGCACTAGGGCTTGGACATCCCTGGAGGCTTCAGAAATTCTTCTGAATGATGATGAGTCAACTTCGCTCCTGAGACCATTTCTTCTGTTTGTTTCTTCCTTTGAGAAGGTCTAACTCATGATTGATGCCTTATTAGTAATACTCATTGTATCACAGTAGATTCATGCTGTGGCCTAACCCAGAGGAAGCTTTCAGAAGAGGAAAAAGTTGTCTGGTTGTCTGACTCAGGCTGCAGAGGTCTCCGTGGCCACTGCGTTCTGGTCTCTGTGCTCTCCTCTTAGAATAAATTTTGTCTTCGGTAGGGGTAAATACAGTTTATTCCACATTAGGATCATCTCTTTTAAAGCAAATTTATAGGTTGTTGGAAATCCCCATCTGGGGATAATAGAGTGGTGTGTAGTATTGGGGATGTATTCAAGGATCCGGAGAAGAGAAGTTACATTCAGAAGATAAAATGGATATCGTTGGAAAAAGAATTATATTAATGTAACATTGAAAGACAATGAAAATAACAGGAGAGATGGAATGCAGAGGGCATACATTTTGTGTTATACATTGGATAAGGACATAAAAACACACAAATCTATAATTTTAACAATTTTATTAACTTTTTGAATTTGTTTTTAGTGCAGAGGCTGGGCTTGTGTTGACAGGTCCTTCCTTTGGGATCACTGCAATGGAGCTATCTTCCATGTTTCAATAAGCTTTCCTTTTTTCTCCTTTTTTCCTTTTCCTTTTGAATGAAATATGTGCTCATCTTTAAGAATATGAGCAGCCTCATTTATTGCAACGGAACTACTTATGTGCTTACAGATAAGCGAGTAGGGAAAGGTATGCAAGAATTGCCTTCTTTTTAATATGTATAAAGGCTTTCAAATAAGAGGTAAGCTGTTTACATTTTTAGTAATGTCAATATCCTATCAGGTCTGGGTATGTTGCTTTTTTTTTTTAGCGGTTGTGGACTGTTTTATATCACAGTCATTTCCAGAGGACTTCAATTTTTTTTCTCATTTATGTTTCATTGAGTTCTGGGAATATTTTAAGGGTTCTTTTGACATTTCTAAATGGAGGTTCTCTTATCTCAATGTATGTATTTCTCTGCATATATGTTTTGATAGAATGTTGCTTTATTTTTTTTTAATGCCGTAGCTAATTTTTAAATTTTCTTTACCATTCTGCTGCTTTTTTTTCTGGGAAAGATGGCTTTTAAAATACAGATGGATATTCAAAAACCTCTGTTTACTATACCTGAATTGTTCTGGTTTGAGGTGAGCAAATACTAGAGCAATGTTGTTTACCTGAAATTTTCAAATATATCCCAAAGGCAGCCACCTGGAAATATTAAAGAGGGAAGGCTAAGGTATTTACGAGGAGCACCGTGGTGGCTCTCTCCATCAGGATCATCCTAAGAGACATTGTTTATAAATGGATTATGAGCTTCAATCGTTTTATTAGGATTTTTATTTGTGCACGTTAAAGCTAGGTGCGTTATAATTGACCCATGCTTACTGCACTTGCTGAGCAAGTCTGTTCCCCAGCTACCTGAGGACATTTTCACAGCATGCTTGGTAACTGTGTAATTTGGGAATGTGAGTTCACCTTCAATTGCACGTTTGTCTTTTCTGCTGAATAATAAAATACTTCCAGGAATATGGCCATACAAAGGAAATTCCAACCCTGATTTTCCAATGCCCCTTTTGTTGGCTGTTGTAGACCTGGGGTCTTAACTGCTTCTCTGTCTGGCCACCCTGTTGGAAGGGGAAATGCCTGCAGACACGATGTGAGAACAGATTGCTGATGAGCTGCCTTATGCCCTTTAGGTTTTAGTTTTCTGTGGATTTAACTTGACTGGACTGAATACTGTTGCTTTCATGTGTGCGGAAAAGATGGTTATGTGCAAATTCCCATTACACTCAAATCACAAAACCCTTTGAGGAGGAAAGACTAGATATTTCACCACGCTTATTGGTCTGAAAAGGAACTGTTTGCCAATGAGTCTGTGGCCTGTGTGCACAGCGACTGTCCACGAGTTACCCACTCACTGTTGCCTTACAGAAGAGTCTGACAAATCCTGTGTTTTTAGTGTGCTACCATGTTAAACCATTGCTTTGCTAACACGTCCCTTGGGCTGCAGTCTGGAGACACAAGTCAGAAGATGTTTCCTTGGTTGAATATGTGCAGAATGAAAACTATTGCCATTTGAAAGTGTCATCTCCCGGGGGGAAGGGGAGGGGGGAGGGCGCAGGAGGAGGATGTTGATTGCGACTGACATGCGCCTTAATATCTGATGTGGCTTTCACACTTGGAAATATTCAGGACTCCATATGTTCCAAAAACCCCACTGAACAGTGCATATAACACTGCCTTTATCATTCTTTAATCTCAGTTTAATTGCTGTGGTCAAATTACCCCACACTTAATAACCCACAGCTTGGTATATTATTTAATATGGTTGACACATACTTTGTTTTAAATGTCAGTGCTGGTAAAGCCCTGGAGTTGGCAATGCTGTGCATGATAGATGGCAGAGGAGATGGATCATCTGTTCTTTGTCTGTGCTGTTGGTATGTTGGCTGCAACTTTTTCAACTGTGACACTAGACTCATGCCAAACCCAAAGCTACTGAATGGGTAACATTATCCCTTGTATCTGATGTTTTGTAGCTGATCATTCTCAATTTCTCTGGCTGTTTTTACAGGAATGTGTAATATTATATCATCCAAGTCGAAGTGGCGAACTAGTGTTGTTTCAAATGGGCTGATTTAATTATTTCAGCACCCAGTGGCACCTTTGTTATTAAAGGATTTTCACAAAGCAGTACATAGCGTAATTATGAATTTACACAAGAGACCGTAACAGCATCTGCTGGGTAAATAATATACATTTGTAAAATGGTCTAGCTACTAATTTACACAGCCGACCACTGAGACACTAAAAGGCTGTTGCATTCTGTCATGTCAGCTCTCAAACACTTCCAAGCATTCCCGCTCCTCTTTACAACTGTTAACAAAACAGTGAAAATCACATAACTAAAACTCCCCTCTAGAAAAAACAGTAGTCTTTGGAGTTGGTGAATTCAGCTGCGATTTCAGCCAAGGCTGCCTTCTTGCCCCCAGCTGGGTAGCGGTGCGTGGGAAGTGTTAGATCACCTGTATTCCAGGGCCTGCATTTACCTCAGCACAAGCACGCGGGTTAAGGAGGGGGTGTACATTTTCATTCTGGATTGCTGGCTCCTGCTCTGTTGGTCCTCAGGCCAGATTAGCTGGTCCCCAGAGACTTTCTCCCTGCATAGGAGAGCCTAGGGTAGGAGATAAGTGCCATTGTAACTCCTGTGTCACATCCCTACAACTGTGTTCGAACTGCAGCCAGGACATGCTTATCTGAATAATCTTTGCTTACAATCTTGGTCCCTTGCAGCTATAAAAGGCAGGTGCCAGTCACAACAGGTCGGGGGCTGCACTGACTTGCTCTGGAAAGGCTGGTTGGTCCCAGATCTGCAGATGCAAGCGCAGTTCACTCGTTGAGAACACTTTGGCCTTATTTTGGCATCTGGGCGTTGATACAGAGGCACAAATTATCTGCTTCTGAGAACAGCTATAATAGATTCATGCAGCTCCTGGGTAACAAGACAATGACAGCTGGGGAGCAAGTTGCTGGTGTAAGGTAAAATTTTTGCCAAATCAGTGAGACTGACATTCTTAGCCTGGAACCCATTAGTGATTAGTGAGAATAAGATTTTAGATTGCTCAAACCCTCAGCTACATGCAGCTTTGCAAAGTGGAAAGAAGAGGTTTAGCTGTGGCTTAGTGCTAAGAAGAGAGGAGCTCAGCGTTAGGAAATGCCTTGAGTATCTTAACTATCCATGGAGGTGCAGTTGGCTACCAAAGCAAAATCAAACCAAACCAAAAAAGACTGAGGAGAAAGAAACGTAAAGCAGCATCTACTGGGTGATCCTATCTCTTCCTGTGTTTCTGGCACACAGGAGATGAGCGTGGAAGGAGAACATAATGGTTTCATTGCCATCTGTGCAGTAAGATGCCCATCAACTTGAAGTCTTATCTTTTTGCAGGCAGGAAACTGGACAAGCTCTCCCATAGCAAATCCCCCTGTATTTCCTCACAGCTGTCTCACCTATGTAAGCCACAGAGCCTTTTCCAGCAATGCTGAGAAAAGATTTATGTCTACAGTGCAGGAGAAGGTCTCCTTCCCTGTTTAAGTCTGAATTCTACATCAGCAGGCTACATCTGGGGAAGGGAATTCGGACTGGTTTTCCCAAGCGCTCTATTTTCCATTTAAACATCATGCTTAGAAAATGATCCTATGCTTTCACAACAAAGCTTGTGTTTCACATTAAAAGCACATCCATGCAGCACTATTTATCCAAAAAAGAAAACCAATATAGCTATTTTTCTTGATTCCTTGAGTATAGTATGGGACAAAGATGGCAGAAAAGAGTGGGAAAATTTGAAAATAGGGACTCTGCTTCCCCAAGAGGAGTGATGATTCTCATCAGTCTCATCAGCCTCTTGCTCCTGCCTCTGTGGCGTATTTACTCTCAAAATAATAGGAGGGTGGTATTGGAGAAGGAAAACACCAGTGCCCTAAAAGGAAAAGACCCTTTTGAAATGCATAATATGGGACTGTCAACCTATTGGAAGACTTCTTCTAGTAAATACCTGATTTGTTTATATATAAGATTCTTTTAGCGGCTACGTAATTTTAAGCACAGGCTTGTATCCTTCACTGAATGAGCAGCTGGATCTGTGGACGACCCAGTTTTTGCATTGACCAGGCAGAAGACGCCTTCTGGATAAAGGAATGAAATATTTATTGATTATGTACATTGTCTCTTTTGCCTCACATTGCCTTCATATTGAAGACAACGTGGCAAATTGTTGAAGGAGAAGAAATATATTTTTGCTTTGTTGCAGGCAGTAAAGTAGCTTTACAAGGCTCTCAGCTCTTGTTCAAGTGTATCATACCATTTGTGATGGCTTTATAAACTAAGCGTAGCTTGAGAGAGTTGAGGGTGAGTCAGCCTGAAAGAAAACATATAATTAATATTTTACTGCAGATTATTTGAGAGTAAGATTATCCATGAAAATCGGAGCTCTTACCCGGCTGTGCATAATGAATGGTGGGTAAATGGGGAGCTGAGAGAGAGAAGAACTGTGTTTAAGATGAAAGCTGCTTTCAGTGAAGACAGGATCATAGCAAAAATGTAACAGGAGAAGTGAAATATAATTAGGAACGTGACATTAATACTGGATTTGCAGAATGTTGCCTAACAGGTGGGTGGAGTTTATTTGACTTTGTTTCAGCTGGAGTATTGAATCACACAGATGCAGTCTTCAAAATTATTATAGACTGTGAGAAAAAAGGTAACAACAATGTTCAAATACATGAGCTCCCACCATCGGCATGTGTCCTCGCTCTTTCTCTTCTAGCTGTAATAATCACCTCCCAGTTAAGATGGTTCTTGCTCTTCCTCTGTCATTCCTTGTTTCTGCAGCTCTGCACTGGAAAGCAGAGGGGATATTGGGTTTCCTTTCATCACAATGACAAGTCGGGGAAACATCTGGTTTAAACAAAATGTGCAAAAGGTTTGAAAAAGAATTAAGGGGTTTTTGGCATTTTTTGTTTATGCCTGTTAGACACCTATTTTTATTAAAATAAAATTTATGAGCATAATATGAAGGGAAGACATTAAAAGATTGACTTGTGGAGTAATCAGAGAGGAAATCTATGAAAGGCAAAATGTCCACCAGAATGGACAACACGAGTCACTTTCTGGACTCCAGGATGGATGCGTCAATATAGAAACATTTGTTTCAGTTTATGAACTTTTTTGCAATCCAGCTAAAATATCAGCACCACCTGTGATACGAGCATCAGATTTATTATCAGCTTCTCAGGAATTGCAAAACAGCCTAACTCCACCCGACTGTTAATAAATCAGGTGCTGAAAGCACTTCAAATGAGAACCTTGCTGAAGAGACAAGTAACTCATGAGGATCAAAGGCTCAAGTCAGTTAAACTGGCCATTTGCCCTTTTGGCATAATCAAAATGCATTTTCAAAAAAGAAGAAAAGAGAAAAATAAACAGAAGAAGAAATCATGTGACATGATGTTTTTATCAGACTAGGACAAATATTGAAGTGGGAGTGGGCGTCAGTAATTCAGTCACCGATTCTGCAAAACTGAGTTTTGTAACATTGCAGAGTTAGTAAAGCTTACGGATTTGATCCAAAGCCCACTGAAGTCACAGAAGAAAGAGTATTTCTTTTGATTCCAGTGGTTTGGATCTGGCTGTTGGGAGCTGCTTGCTTTGGACAACAAGCATCCACTCTCCAATGAAGCTGACTTGTCTCTTCACTGTATTCCCCTGTACTCCACTGACATCACATGCATGCAGAAAATCAACTGAAAGCCAGGCTTCTGATGAAAGAAATTGCCTGAAAAATATTGCAATACCCAGCTTCCTGGATTAATTAATAAAATTACTTGTTCATCAACATAGATTACATGCTGGGCATTTAGCTGGTATGCTCTAGGGAAGGGGTGAGAGAAAAGTTCAGAGGTGGGTGGAGATGTAGGGAAGAGAGAGGAGGACACAGGTTAAGAAACATCATGAACATCGATTCATGATTGCAGGAATATTTTTTTGAACACTGTGTAGCTCTGATTAGCATGAACAGCATTTGCGTGGCTAATAAGCTGAAGCTGTCAGTGACATTAACGTTGGCAGCTTTACAGGAGCTGTATTTTCACAAGCTTTAACTCTTCTTTTTGCCCTTACAGTGGACATAAACTGTAGGGATTTTATTATTCGGTGTCAGCGAGTCTCCACTTATGTCTGAGTTTCCTCTCTCTTTCCTGTGTCCTCTTACTGGTGGTCTGCGGTAGAAGACAGGCTGTTGTTATGAACTGGGTGTTTTTTCTTTTTCTGGATGACCATTCAAGTTATAAAGAGAATGAGGAAGAATTTTTGGATGATCGTGTCGCCACGTGGCAGTCTGGAAGGGGTCCATATGTCAGGGTAAGTAGGGGCTTCATGGGTGTCTGCATTACCCTTGGTAGATGATGCATTGACCTTGTGGGCAGCAGAAACAACCACAAGAGGAGTGTTAAGGTGAACAGGCAAGGCTGAGGCACTTCTCCCACACTTGGTAGTGAAGCAAATGTGAGTCACAAACAGCAGTGTGGGTGGAAATGGTGTTTTGGAAGAATTTAATGCAGAAATCCATACTTTCAGGCTTGCAGTTGTAATGCTGAGGGATAAAAGCTCTCTTTCTCTTGGATACCCAGGTGCAGTACCACGGATCTGAGCAGAGTTAGTCTGGGTTATAACTAGTGCAGGAGGGAAACCAGTCACGTTCCTGTGGTGGTGATGTACACCTGAAGTGAGTGCAGAAATGGATGACTCACTGGGTCAGTGGGTGACGCTCTAGATTTTACTGTTTGCACATGCGGTTGGTTTTGTGTAAGAAACTGGAGAGCAACCTAGTTTACACTGGGTTGAGGGTGTTAGGAAATCTCGGGAGTGGAGTGGCTGAGAGCTGTGCAATTTCAGTTGGGCAAACATCAGACAAGAAAAGAGCGTATTTGCCATCCCTCTTTGCTTTGCTTTTGCAGGATATCTGATGTTAGGAGAACATCGTCATTCAGATTCACCCACAGCGACGGGTCCATTCAGTCCCAGCTCTGTGCTCTGGGAAGAGTCATTTCAAGCTTTGGAGTGATGTCTCCAAACACAACATGGTTCCACCGGTTGTTTTTAGTAGGGGTTCGCAGAAGTGCAGGTCCTGGTGTTTGCTGCGCAAACCAGGGGAATATTCACAGCCCGGCTGTGGTGTGCAAAACAAGAGCTACTGCTGATTCAGCCCAGAGGCTTGTTTTCAGAGAGCTCATGTGGGTTCTGTTTTATTACTGGCACTTGGAAAAACGTTTTTCAGTCCTATGCTTTAAAGTTAACGTTGAGCAACAGGTCTGTTTTATTTAGGGTTTACTTCTCCATTCACTGGGTTGGCAGCAGAGTTGATGCTGGCAGCAGAAAGGTCAATATTTCAGTCTTTCGCCTTCTTTGGAGTATTAAAGGTACTTGAGTATAACAATTCTCAGTGTGGAATGCATCTGTTCTTGATTAATTTTAAAGGCAGCATATTGCAGCTTGGGCTCCCCTTCTGAAAGCCGGGCAGTACTTCCCACAAAGGACGTGAGTCTGTGCTAGCTCAGGGTGCACATCCTTCCCTGACGAAACGTTGTGCACCTCACAGCATGAGCTTCCAGCTCTGCAAAATGGCATCAACAACCTGATCTTTCATCAAGCTTAATTAATCAGCTGCTTTTTAAAATTATGAATGCCTAATGTGGGATAACCTAGTGGAAGCTGTGTAGATACCAGGAAATTTTAGTCTTGTTCCACTCCGTGTGCTAGGGGAAATTAGGTGTTCTGGAGTTGGGGAATTGGGTTTTCTACGGCTGAGACTGGGCTGCGCTGTTCTTTTGATACAGAAATTTTAGGAACATTGATGGGTGAAGCAGACACATCCACTGTGTGTAGTGATTCTGTCAACAGACCTCATGGTATACAGCCAGCCTAATAATCACAAGTGCTTCTTTCTGTTTAAAACCCAGAAAAGGATCTGACATCTTTTATCAGAAAGACAGACAATCTGTATCCCGTGACAATTCCAGATTATGGACCCCAAGAGGCTTTCCTTACATTCGTATTTTATCATGGAAATCACAGCTAGTGCTGTTTATTTTCTATACCTCCACACAGTTTTCAAGGTGTTGCCAGCAGGACCTGTGCTGACAATGACATGTGTTGTTGTCACATTGCAAGATCTGATAGAAGAGCCCAGATATATAAATATCAGTGTTTTCTTGGATCTTCCTTTGCTTTCAGTGGTTTTGGAAACACTGGCACTAGTTAATTCACATGCTTCGTATGTTTTGTAGGCTTTTTTCCTACTTCTAAGAAAAGACTTGTTCCTAGTAGACTGGTTTGGAGTATCACTCTCTTTTGTTGCTATTTTTATTTTAGGGAGCTACGTATATGTCATTTTCTAGCTATTACTACAGAGTGGGATAAGAATAAATGTCTGGGGAAAAAAGAGAAAGCCTTGGTTATTTGTGGAAATGAGCGGCTTTTGCCTGACGGCTTTTCATTACAGTATTCCCGTCCTGCTGCTTTGAATGGGTTCCCCGCTCAGACCCACACCAGAAGTTGGGAGGACGGACAGCAGAGCTGCTAAGGAAATGCAGGGCTCCATCCACACGGCCACACTCCACACAGCTGCTCACCGTCCTCCGTTTTGACATGAAAGCTAAAATGTCACTCAGGTACCTTCCCTCCGGACTTCCCTGGCCCTAGGGATCAGTAGTACATGAGAATGGCCCGTCCCCGGTGTACTGACATCCACAAACTCATGATTTGTCATGGTTGCAGTTCCTTGAAACTAAACTTTGGGTTTGTGAGAACAACAGGTTCTTCGTGCTGATCCCCTGTGATTTGACTTGCTTTGCCTGGCAGACTGTCACCCTTCTCTGAAGTTATAATCATCTGTTTAAGGCTTGGGGCAGATTTTGGCTGAAAATATTTGTTCCTGAACTTACCTACAACTTGTTCCTTTTTTTAAAAACAAACAAACAAAATAGTATTAATATGTAATATATATATTCACACATACATTCATACACATATTCTTTTTTCCACTTCAAGAAGGCATCTTAAAGACCAGTTCAATAGTCCAATGGACAGTAGGTCACACAGCAGCCAAGTACACTGGATAATTCCTTTTTCTTATGAAGAATATCAGTAGTTTTTATTGCCACTCTGTTTTTATGTTTCTGAAGCCCACACAGCGCAGCCGATCAATCCAGCATATCCATCTCAGAAAGAAGCTACATTCCTCTTACTTTTATTTGAACTTGAGATGCCAAAAGATGCTTAAGCCTTGATTCTTCACGTCATGACACCTCGTTTAGTTTAATCCTGCACAAAATGGTATGTTATCGGACCCGAGGGCTTTGCATCATGTGTCTACAAAGCAGGGTAGGAATCAACATAGAAATCCAAAGCTTATTTTACTCCTTCCTTTTCTCTAGCCCATATATAAACTCTCCAGATGTTTTTTGGCAATGGAATAGTAATGACAGTGGGATGGCAATTTCATCTTGAGTTTTAAAAGCAAGAGGAGGGGCCAAGAAGGAAACCAGGTATGAAGGGTGCCAAATATATCTTCCATTTATCATTCCAGCTAACAGGGGCTAAATTATTTCTGAGTGGCAGTTTTAAAAGGGAGGGGAGAAAAGCAACATCCATTAATATGTGCAAACATGTACCTCATGCTAGAGAGGTGTCTCTGAGGAGTGGCTGGTTTGGTAAGCCAAAGTATAGTCCTTCCTGCAGGAGAAGTACAGCGTGTTACTCATGCTGGAATTCTGGTCATGCCGTTGGAGCTAAAGTACTGGAAGCATACCCAGATGGGAACAGGCTCTGTTTTAGTGGTAACACAAAAGCTGGAAATGAAGGGAATATTTTTGTCCAAAGAGTACTCTCACCTGAGGCCCCGGCAATGTTTCAATCCTGCATAGTGTGCACCATGCTTTTTTGCAAAGAAAAGAGACTTACACAAGTTTTCATATCACATACCCCCAGAATTCAGCAAGAAGAAAGGAGAGCTTCATCTTTTGCTTTCCCGTTGTCATGCTATTTCAAAGAGCTATTGCTTCAGACTGTGATAAAGAACGGGGCTGCGCTGATCTAACCTGCTCAGGATGTGGCCCATCATATCCACTCTGTGAAGGGGTTTACGATGCTGTTCTGAAAAGAGTTATAAGTAGACAAAGCATCCGGTGAATGGAAAACAACATGCTTGAGTCATTTATACTAGTCTGTTTTATAATATGATATTTCTCAGGTGCAGGCTCACATTTACTTGTCTAACCATTGCCATTATTATTATATAGTAATTATAATTTACCCGTACAAATTAGTTGGGTAAGAGGAAGGATTAAATGACATATAAAAAGCATACTGACCGGAACTAAATAGAAAATTCCAAGGAGGAGTCCTTAAAATAAAATGATTGTATAATATTTAATTGTATAATATAAACTGTAATTTCCCAAAAGACAGTGTATTAATCTTACGGTGGTTAGCCATTACATTCGGTCCGTTTATAATCACTTTGAGCTACTTAAATACAAATTTAAAAAAGGATCAAACTTTTTTCTCCCTAATAATGCCTAGTGCTTTCCCCATAGCTTATTCATCTTCAAAGCTCTTCACCAACATTAGCTAATTATTCTTTTTTCTAATTAGTAGAAATTGACTGTGGTCAAAAGGGCCATTCAGCCAATTAGCGCGGTTCTACCTTCAAATCTCAGAGCTTCTGACCCAGAGCTTTCAAATGGTTGATGAAGATATCATAAAGCGGTTGTGCTGAGCCCCTATTAAAGGCAGCCGGCTGGGGAAAAAAGAAAGAAAGAAAGAAAAGACAGAAAGAAGGAAAGAAGGAAAGAAAAAAACCACCTCAGGGACGTGTATCAAATCTTCTCATTCGCAGCTTTCCCCGGAGGCCGCAGCGTGGAGAATGCAGGGCCGGATGCCGGGCTCCTCCTGCCCTGCACACAGCTGCGCGAGGCACGGGGCAGGTGGGGTTACCCCGGCCTTATTTCGGAGGCTTCAAGGCATGTCGGGTTTGCGGCGGCCCCCTGTTCAGAGGCTACGTCTGTTCTCGTTGTGCGCTGGATGTGGCAAG
This sequence comes from Aptenodytes forsteri, assembly GCF_000699145.1. Taxonomy (NCBI): domain Eukaryota; kingdom Metazoa; phylum Chordata; class Aves; order Sphenisciformes; family Spheniscidae; genus Aptenodytes; species Aptenodytes forsteri. Next base: position 4,959,307 of record NW_008795037.1, read on the forward strand.
GGTCATTTTGGTGTTACTCGAGTGGTGGCCCTGTACACGTCCTGCTGGTGGCTGCCTGGAAAAGCTAGCTCTGCGTAATCGTTAGCTTTGCTCTGGTGTGCGTATTCTTTCAATTTTTAATTGTACGGTGGCAAACTAAGGCAATACACAGCAAGGCGGATTTAGGAAGTGACTTGGGTTTTTTAAAGTCATGTTTACATTCAGACTGTCTTCTCAAAAGAGTGTTTCTTCTGAGTCTTCTGAGTCTTGCGTGTAGCCCTGCCGCTTGCCAAGAGCCGCATTGCTCACGTTTTAAGAATTCGTGTGCATCTGTAACTCCGTAGCTGTAACCTACAGGTAGCAGAAAAATCGCTGGAAATATGAACAAGCTCACCCTCCCTTTGTGTTCTGAATTTCTTTACTCCTTCTTCTAAAAAGGCAGCTAGCTAAGTGACAAATCCTCATCGAGCGGCAGCTCGGTTCGGCTATTCGAGAGCAGCCGCGTATGTGAGACTTGTTTATGTTTCAAAACTGTGAATGTTTTAACCCTGAACAACAGTGTGTGCTCCGGGAGATTAATATCTGCATTACATGGACTTGCTGAGAATAAATTAACTCTTGATGACACGATTACTGTCTTAGCAGTGTTCACTGCATACAATTGCATGGTGTCTAAGATATTAATGTGCTTTTGTGAAGAATTTAGGAAACAATTTATTTATATGACTGTGCTTCATTCCATATCACACCAGGACATCAATTAGCTACTATCGCCTGTAAAAGAAATGTAAATCATGTGTCTCATTGGTTACAAGGATAATACTGGGCCAAGAATTCACAAAGAATAATTCATTCCATGAATTGTGCCCCATTCTGTGCTCATGAATTGTTCACAAACAAATACAACTTTCTCAAGTTTTCATTTTTCAAATGATTATAATGGATTCTTCTTGGTTACAGTTTACTCATGGAGGTTTTGAATACTCAGGACTTAAAGTTTGGAGTGATTTTGTTTGGTCACACAGTACAATATATTTATTTCTTGACTGAATCAGTGAATCAGTTGATGTTGTGAATACTTGTGAGACCTAATGCAAATTTTTGTAGAATATGGTGCTTGGAAAAAAAAATACATTCTTTTGACACTGGCCAGAAATACATAAAAAAGCGAACCTCCAGAATGGTGAAAACCAGAGTAAGCTTTAAAAAGGATTTATGCGGAGATTTTGAGGAAAACATACTCTGGGAAATAATACATAAAAACAAAATTACTCTTACCCCCAGTGCAGTTTCTAAAATTAGGGAGCAAAAATGATTGCCTTAGGAAGATCATTAACTCCAGCCACTTTTAAAAGAAAAATAATTTTAAAAAATTAACAAGAAATGTATGGATTTTAGTTCCTATTTGTTTAAATTTTCTGCAGAATCTTTGGCTTTAATAGAAGAAAAAGATTTGAAAGGCTTGACATTTGCGTTGTTAGAAGTTGTGTTCATGTTGGCAGCATGAGCACAGGAGGAAAAGGTGAATTTTCTAGCAAGTGGTGCTTTCTGACCAACTTGGAGATGATTTAAGAATTTTCCTGAATCCCCTGGCTGCATATAAGCAAAACGGCAAATACATATGATAAAAAATTAGGTATGATTTTAATTTTCAAGATAGAGCCTAAAATAATCTTCCTGACTCGAATTTATCTTTTTTGCCTGTAGGTGCTGGCACAAATTAGAGACAATTTTAACCACGCCAATTTTTGAACCTACCCTCAGTACAGCACATGCGTTGGAGGCGAGGTAGCTGGTTTTCCATGATACTGCATGTGTGTTGAGTATTGGATGGAAGGGTTGAACCTAGTTTTTCTTCCTTTTGCTGAAAATAGGTAAGATGGAAAATTTGCAAGTGTTTCATTTTTTCGGTGTTTGATTCACACAGATACCCAAACCCTTCCTTCTCTGAACAGTCTACTGAGAATCTGAAATCCATCCTCTTCTCTCATATTGCTAGGCATGCCTTTCCCATGCTAATACATTAAGAAAATTTTATTGCACTGAAGAGCATATAAAGTTCACTGCTTTGCCGTGACCTTTTCTCCTTTAAATTGTTTCATCATTGTGACCAATATGGACCAAAGAGAAGATGTAAAAATGTTAGGGACGTTTATTTCTAGGAAGGTTAAGCAACTTTTGCTATGCCCTTTTTACATTCTTCCAGACCTTCTAAAAAGAGACCGTAACATGACAGCGATGGCCTCTTTAATTACATTTTGTTGTCAGAGGAAGCATGCTTTAAAAGAACAGTAACCCAACACTCCTATAGTTGAGGATTTCAATAATCTCAACCAGGTTCACAACATTTGGAAAACCCCAAACCTTCTGTCAACTGATTGAAGCGAATTTTACGCATGCAAGAAATACAGTCATCTGGCACAAGGTCCTGTGTTACGGGGCTCGGGCAAAAGGATCCAGTTTCAGTTTGCCAGAGCTTCATGAGCAGTTGGAAAGATTTCACAATGGCAATGGCTTACCGAAAAACCAAGAGCTAAAGAGCAATACGCTCCTGCTGTGCTTGTTTTCAGTAATGTTTATCTCCATAATAAATGTAAATCAGGTCCTGAATATTGCCAGTCTAGTAGTGAAATCTTAATAACAGCTGAAGATTTAAAAAAATGTAGATATGGGTGGAACTCAGGGTGCGTAACACTTTATCTCCTTCCTGGCCTTTTTTGGTTGGCCACTGAACCTGGTTGCTTTGTTTCTATCACAACTGCTGGTAGCTTTGTTCAAAGCAAAGGAGAAAATTGCTCCTGCGTGTCTCCGTTTTATATTTGTGTAAGTTCTGTCATGATTTTAGCAGAGATTGCCAGGGAAAAAAATCAGACTTACAGTGGACTGCTACAGTAATATAGGATATATCGACTTAAAGCCCAACAAAGGTGGGCAAAGGGTAATGCGTTGAATTTGGCAGGAGAATACAATGGGTAGGAGATCCCAAACAGGGGCACGTGCATTTACCTGAACTTGAAAAGGCTGTTGTCTGTACATATTCTAGGGTTGCTGTAGCATGCCTATTAGTTAGGTCGGTGAACCTGCTGGCCTTTCCTTGCAAGATGAATTGCCTTCACTCAGGACTGTCTGGGGAGCAGCGGAGGCTGTTGTGGCATTTGCGAAAAAAAAAAAGGAGGGGGCCATATCTGACTGCCTCCCTCTGGGAGGACACAGCCCGTGTGTCCCGACTTCTGTTTCTGTAGAACAAACATGCCTACAGTCTGTACCAAATTTAAGGTCCTAGGAGCAAAACTTATAGGCTCCTGCTCAGGGCTTAGGAACAATCAAAAATGAAATTGGTCCCAGAGCAGTCTTCATAGGTTGCACCGGACTGAACTCTGTGCATTTTGGGAAGGGGTTGCAGAGCTTGTATAAATATCAACAACGCTCATATTTTAGGTGTCTACCGCCGACTCTCATTGGCATGATTCTAGATGTTCCCTGTGACCTAAAGCAGAATAGTCTGTTGGCATGGTATGAGGATTAAATCCTTAGCGTCTGAAAAGTGCCTTGCAAATGAAGCAGGCTAGATACTATACCCTGTGCAGCTATCCCCGTAGTGCAGCTGTACCCTTAGGTACGGCTAAGGAGCACAAAGTATGGGTCCGTAGAGACTCCCGAAACAGCCGCTCTTAAGAAGGATGTAAAAAATGAC
>NW_008795037.1:4963022-4971615 GCF_000699145.1 Aptenodytes forsteri
ATTTAAACAAAAGGAAGGATGACAAGAGCCTTGTGGAGGTATTTATGCAGGAAAAACACTGGGAACGCTGGTACATTTGGCCACAGTACCATGCTGGGCAAAGTGCCAGATAGGGTGAAGTGTTACCGTTGTTCCCACAAGATCTCTATTGCTGGCCGTGGTGAGAAGGCAGAGAAGAAAGGAGAGGCTGTTGGTATCGTCCTCTGATAAGCTGACAGCTGTCCTCATAAAGACAAAATGAATTTTAAACAACAAAAAAGTGAGGGAAGAAGAAAATGTCCAAATCTGAGTGGATTTATCCAAAAGGAAGGATGACAAGAGCCTTGTGGAGGTATTTATGCAGGAAAAACACTGGGAACGCTGGTACATTTGGCCACAGTACCATGCTGGGCAAAAGTGCCAGATAGGGTGAAGTGTTACCGTTGTTCCCACAAGATCTCTATTGCTGGCCGTGGTGAGAAGGCAGAGAAGAAAGGAGAGGCTGTTGGTATCGTCCTCTGATAAGCTGACAGCTGTCCTCATAAAGACAAAATGAATTTTAAACAACAAAAAAGTGAGGGAAGAAACACAGAGGTACTGAGATAAAGAAAGAAGCTATTTTGCTAACATGAAATGTGCTCCGTGTCTGGGACAGTGAAGGAGGGGTTGTTGTGGTACAGTGATACGTGGGACCCTCTGGGAGGAGGATAGCTCAGAGCGGTGTGGAGGAGCAGGCCATGCCTCACACGAGAGCATTTCTGATGAGTTCAGCTTCAGGCTTGCCTTCATGGCCAGCACGGTGGTGCCCTGTTGAGCACTGCACAGCAGCATGTTACAGGGCAGCTTTGTGACTCGGGAGCCAGGTCATTCCAGCTGGCTTTGAGGGACCACAAACTCTTGCTGCATCACAGCAAGGGAGCCTTTAGCCAGGTTTGTTTTTCCTTTGTGAGATGTGGGCCCTAGATAGACATCCAAGCGTTTCCTCACTGCAGGCTGCCCCATCTGAGGCTACTTGCTTAGGGCCTGTGGTGCCGGGGCTTACTCAGTAAATCTGGGGTAGGAGAAATAGCTGTGACTCCCTGAGCTCTACTTCAGTCCCGGTTACGCAGGCTGAGAATCTGGCCTTGCCCATCACTTCAACATGCTGTTTCTTCAGCATATGCCTCTTACTACTGACTCCTCCACATTCCTGCCAATGCAGTTTGTTTTTATCATGTGTCCCAAGTGCAAATTTTTACCAGATAGCACAGAGGAAGGTGTCCCCTGTACAATTCTGAAACTCTTCTGTCCTGAGATATCTGAGGTTCTCTTCAGAAGATTCAAATCCTGTGCGCCTCACAAGCATGAATTTTGCGCTTGAAAAATTTGATGAGAGGAGGGATTTCATCAGTGACCACAATACATTTGCATAACTTTGGATTTGCAGATGCCCAGATTTTAGCAGCATGGAGAAGCGTTTGGGAGGAATGTTATATTACAAGACGCTGGCTGCAAGTTCTCATTTTAGTCCTTTCTGTATTAGGTACTGGAGGGAACAGAAGCTAAAATGGATGAGTAAGTAAAATTTTGAGGCCTGACTGGTTGGGCAAGAGAGTCACATTCTTGGAGCAATAAATAGCTCCTTCCAGATCATGATGTGCTAGCAATGTTGGGGAAGCAATAACACGGGACTGGCCCAAGTTAATGATATATATTAAAGGAGATTATGCAGATATCAAGGACATGATTAGTAAAGCATCTATTGTCTGCATCTGTCACCACAACATTCTGGCAACTGTTGGGAAATACGGAAAGTGTGAAGTAGGAGGAGAAAAACTCGATCTGCATTTGTTGACTGCTTGTTGACAGCAACTAAGACATTTGCAGAATGCTTTAAAAGTTTTTTAATTAATTGTTGGGATTGTTTATGCACAACCCATAAAACCCATTCTGATCATGCTTCTGGCTGCCAGAGTAGGGAAGGATGTTACAGAGAAGGCGTATGTTTGTGTGCATCTGCGAGTGAGCGTGCATGTGAAGAGAAAGCAGCCAAGATGCTTAGTACTAAAGCCTGATCCTGAAATAATTTAGGCTACAGAATGATCTTTGCAAAGGAAACAGAGATTGACTTTTGATGATGGCAGGAGAAGAGCAGATGTCTGCATGGTACCTATGGTACCACGAGCTAGGCTGGAAATCCATGTCCTGATGAACACGTTGCACCCACCGTGAGTCGTTACCTGCAGCTCAGCTGGATCCCTGCCGAAGCGCTGTGGCAGATGGGGTGTTTCCCTCCGTGTGCAGGCTCGGGATAATGTCTTCAGGTCTGATCCAAACTTTGCTAAAGTTCGTGGAAAGAAGCCAATCAGCAATGATTCAAGGGCTTTAATGACTATTTATTTGTCTAACGTTTTGTATTGTAATTAAGCTGCCATTTTTTAAAACAAAATCTCCTCCCACCCCCCAAATTGCCATCAATCCTTCCAACAGGAGCGCGCTACAATTTAATGTGAATTGGGACAAGGAGGGGGTGTGGAACCGTGCCAACGCAAATGCTTATTTTTACAAGCGTAGTCCTGAATGGAAGGTGGAGGAGTTTTGTGAGTTCTGTGTTCTCCGTTGCTGCTTAGGTTAAATTTTGAGCCGTTTCAGTTGTCCTGTTGCTTTGTCGCTCACTTGTAAATCAAATGGACTGTTTTGCTGTTGGCTTGTTGAGTGCTGGAACAAGCACAAACAAGAGCTTCTCTACTGCTTTTCAAACTGTATTTCAGTCCTGAAAAGGTGGCAGTTGTGTCATGATTTACAGCTCCTATTTGGTGTTTTTAATTGGGAATTTACACGACAATTTGTGGCTACATGATTATGTTAAGATTATCTTATAAAAGATCTAGGACAGTTGTTTGTGAAACCCTGGGGGCACATACCAACCTCCTTAGTTATCTAACCAACTGTTGTGCTCCTCAGTTAAAAGAGTGGGGCCTTCAGAAGTGGTTTGATCTTCCTCTGGAAGGTTAAAGGTCGAATGACTCATAAATGAAGAAAGAGTGATTTAATCCAAGGAACCTGTGCTGTTATTGTAAAACAATATTCACCGGTGATGGTACACTGCTGTATAAATGACAAACTGCGCAGCGATGGAAGTTGTTATTACATCACTGGAAACTTCACCTGCACCACATTTATGGCTCCATAAACATAGGTTTATTTAACAGCTGTGGGAACACCTATGGCCATTTTGTGTTAAAGGTCAGGAGTCCTAAATTTCAGTTTGCATGTTAGTTTTCATGGGCAAGGTTCATAAAATGTGATGACTAGCATTAAGTGATCAGAACATAACAAAAATATAATGTTGGGCGAAACATGTGCTAGTACAACCATTTGTACTGTGCCGTGTTTCCTTGAAGCGCTTGGGGGGATTGTTTGTTTGCCGAGTGTTGCTCTGAAAACAGATTTATATCACTTGGTCACAATTCTGTCTCCCTTTCAATGAGAGTCTGTAATTGTGTCTGCCGCCAAAGTTAGACTCCAACAGGGGCTTGCCTTCTAGGAGATTTTTAAAGGGGGGCAGTCAAGTCCAGCCTATTTCAGAACACGAATTAAAGGTAGCCGTACATATAGCAGCTGCTCCTCAGTTCCTTTGCCAAACTAGATGGTTAAAAATACTAATATTTACTCCTGAAGTTGCCATGTTAAACAGTGGGCCAACTGGCTGACCGAACAGCGAGCTATGTATTGCCAAGTGCACAAAATAAAGAAAAATTAAAGAGAAAATAGTGTGTATTAATGTAAATACTTTTCAAATGGGAGTGTGGTTTTATATAGATGGCGTTTCCTTGCAGTAGGTCCTCCACAGGAGCACGTGGCCACTCTGTAAAGGATAAGAAATAACTGCTGAGTGAATAATTCTTTTTCATACTTTTGAAGCATTTGAAAAGCTAAACTGAATCTCTATTTGGAGATTAAATTGCATATATGCTGTGGGAGAACAGGAATCTCGCTCTGGTTTGTGCAACATTGTTCTCAGCTCCTTTTCTGTGGCCTTGTCTAACTCATGCCACACATGAATAGCCGAGTGCTCCTTTACATTCCCCACCCATGTTATTGCTTCAGGTGGTGTACTGTTGCTCAGTGAATGGTAGCAGATTTTTAACAAATTTGCAACAGCAATCCGGACTACTGAAAGGATTATGACTAAACCAATAAATTACTGTTGTCTGCTTTCATCACATGACAGATTCCCATAACCCAGTCCAGTGTGGCTGAAGGTTTTATGCTGATAAAGATTACTGGGTTTACTTACATTTTAGAAACACTATTGTTCCATTAGATTCATAAACAATTGTTAGTCGAAGATCAAACAAAGATAATTACTGGTTTTTTTCACTTTTGGAACACAGATGGGATGATTAGAAAAATCCAAAAATATATGAAGCAATAATGAAGCTTCTCTTAAGCAATGTCAAACGTATCTTTCTTGTTTAACAGCATTTTGTATCTCCATCAATAATCTCGCCAATGGTCATATAATTAACTATGCTAATAACGCTTCTTTTAGTCTTTTTATTACTATTATTGCTGTGAACCTACTTATGAGCAATCCACTGTAATTAGGAATTAATCTGATGATTGTGTTGCCCTATGCAAACGTGAGATGGAGCATGTTGATTTAACCACACCAGCCTCGGTCCCCGCTCCGCACGTTGCTGCCATGTGCACCGAACTGGCGCGGCGCTGCCTGCAGCCCTCGCTGCCCCTGCAGCCGCCTGGGCTGGGGTCTGCTGTCCCGGAGCTGCCTTCGTGGGGACGGGGACTGGGGACAGAGCGGCCCATGTGTCACCTTGTCGATCTGGCCTGGTTGCTGTCAGCCCCTTCGCTGTGAGAGCACCTCCCGGTGCCAGTGCCATCTTGCTGCATGCACGGTAAAGAGGATAATGCAAGACTGGCTGACTTAGACAGCAAGTACTCCTGTGAAACACATCGTTGAGTATTTAATATGGAAGTATTTCTACTCCAGTTTGGTGTTTCACATGGAAGCCATTTCTTTCTCACTTTCTAAACATTGCCTTTGATTCTCTTTTCTTTAAATCCCCAAATTATCCTCATCTATTCACTCTTGTTTACTCTGGCAATCTTGTAACGCTAGCATTTGCCAACATCCCACATCCCACTTTTTTTTTCCTTAGCTTAGAATAGGAAACAAATGTGATAGTATTTATTGGCAAGTGGTGACGTTCTTGTGGCTATCGTTGTGCTGAGCACTAACAGAGAGGGAGAGGTGAAAAGAATTGAGCATTCCCACTTGAAAGCAGTCCTTTTTTTTTTTTAAATTATTGCTGGTGGCCCTTTAGTATTAGAACTGCCACCACTTTTTTTGCAGGGGATACACAGTAATGGAAACGAAAATGTAAAATATCTTTAAAGAGATATTACAAGCCATGACTTAAGCACCTGAGCCTTGGAAATCCAGTCTTACCTTGGTTTCATCTTCTTATTGTCATTCCCTGTTGCAACAATGCAACATTAGGTACTGATCTCTCAGTCTCAACTCGCATTGTAACTATTCTCCCTGTTTTAGAGCACAGTTGAAGGTTCCTGAAATTCATTATTAGAAAAATGATGTGCTTGTGTGTCCCTGGCATAGTTTTTATCCTTCTCTAAACAGGAGTTAGAACAGGGCATTCAGCGAGCAGATACGGAAGCTGTCAGAGCCCAGTAGACTGTGAGGTGGCTCTAAGCCATTATAATCCAGGAAAGTGATATTAACCCAGTGAGTGGAAAAAGTAGCTTTTAATGTTTTGTAATCACATGTAAGTTTAAAAGCTGAAGGCACAAATCAGGTTTAGGGGAGATAGTGCTATTCAGAGCTAAAATTTGTACAAAAAGGCAAAAATATTTTTCCATCCAGCACTTAAAACATGGAGCCTAAACCTGCCTAATCCCTGCTCCACGTAATCACCAAAAAATACCTGTCAAAAGTCTTATCTATCTGTATAAAGCTGGAGATATTTGACACTTTGTACGTGTCCCTGAATTATCTGTCTTAGCAACATACACCTCTGCTGAGCTGTGCAAATACAGCAAAAGGTAGGGTTCTGGTGAAACCAGTATTTACACTCTATCTCAGTGTTGGAAGTAATTAATCTTCAACTGTATGAGGCTCTTTGTGATGTAAAGCAAGTGCTGACACTTTTGTGTAAACATGAAGATTAGCATATTTACAAACTGGTAGATGTTACTTTGATCAGTGGCTGCTTGCACTGGAAAGGCATGCTGGCATGCGGGTTTGCTCTTCATGTGACAAAGACGTCTAATCCTTTTACACTATTCTCAGATCCATATTTAGAATTCTGACTTGTGTTTTCTATATCCACTTGAGCTCACTGTTTGGTTTGTTTAGCAGTGTTCATCCACTCACTCTTTATACTCACTAGTGACTCATTCCAGTTTGTTTTCTTTGCAAAGCAAGCAGTAAAATTCCAAAGTAGTAAATGACCTGGGTGAAAAACGCTTAAACTCCTTTCGATTTCATTACTAAAGCAAATTGGAACCACTTGCAGTCAGGCTTTTTGATGGCCCGTATAAAGATCTTCACTGTTTTCCTTCTTGCTTTTAAGTAAGTTAGTGTGAAAATTAGCCAACCCCGCTCCAGCCTACTTCTAATGCTATTGCGTCAAGACTTTTATTTCTGTGTACCTTTAAACTCATCTGGAAGACTTTGAAAGAGGCATCCTAGATGCTTGTTTTTGTTCATTGTAATTTAATGGTAAACTGTAAACAATACATAATTCATTTTAGTGCAAATTATAGCTTTACATACTCTAAACTGGTTAGTGACGGGATCTTGTGGTAACAAGATAATGACCTGAGCAGGTTAGAACAGGCTGGGTCTTATCTTTTAAGAAGGATGAAATAATGTTATGACATTGTCAGCATATTGTCTAACATGCTAGGATGCTAGCAGCTCATTACTTATGTGCAACCCAGGTGCCTGAGTAAACGATTGCAAGATTGGCCCTTCTAGGTGTACATGCGTTGGCAAGACCAAACATGCCAGGCGACCGCAGAACAACAGGAGAGATGTGTAGCTGAGGTGAGCCCACACACGCTTGCGGAGGAAAGCTGAGACCGAATCTGTTCAGTGGGTGGGGTACCACTGCTGTTCTCAACGCTGGTGCCTTCATTTGAATGCTGAAAGCAAATCTGCTCAGCCTACCCACGGTTGTCGGAGATGGGAGACACGGGCCTGCTTGGTCTTGGAAGCTTTCCTGCTTTCCTCTGGCAGCTTCGCCTCCATCCCCAGGCACACCTGTTAGCTTGTCAAAGATGAGGAAACTCCTTCTCACCAACCTACTGTCTTCTTGAAGGTGTGAGGTTAAGCCCAGACTCTTTAGGCACTTGACCTGGCTCCTATCCACACACTAAGACCTCTGATCTGATTTTAGGGCTCTGACTCAGTCTCCATTCGACAACAGCTCCCAGTGATAAATGCACGGTTCAGAGACGCAGCTGCCACCCGGTTGTTTGCCCTTATGGCACAACTGGAAAGACTACTGCAGCATTTTACCAGTAGTTTGGGCTAGTATGTTGGTCTGTAAAGTTGAGATGCTGAGAGCATCCCCTTCCCCCCTGCAGTACAGAGGTGTAACTGCTGCTGCAGGAGTGCAGCAGGCACCTGATGGTGGCAACAACTTCAGTGAGATTGACTACAACCCTCGGTGGCTGTTGTCTGCCTTGCCCAGAGCTGTAGGCTCTCCATGCAAAATGAAAAGAAAAATAAGTCTCGGCCGTCTCTCTAGTGTCTTTCAAATGGATCAGAGTGATATTTAATTTCATATGCTAAAGGACCCCACCAGCTTTCCAGCCAAGCAGGACATCTATGCTCACAAGGTTGGCCTGAGGCATTTTGGTGGGATATTAGACATTTTACTCTGTTAAGAAACAGCTGTGAATAATGCATAAGAAAGGCATCTAATGATGCCTTGTGTCCTACATTCATTTTTCCAGGGCCAGTGTCCCAGGTGCACCACTGAGGGCAAGGTTAGCATTTTCCCCTTGAAATATTGCAGTCTGTAGTCTGCAGTCACACAAATTTAGAGAAAGTTCAGTTGCGTGGAGCTTCCCCCTTTGTATCTAACATATGAACAATAAAGACAGGATTCTTTGTCTTGATTTCTTGTTAAGCAAAGTAAGCAGGTGAAGTGCTCAGAAAAGAAACCGATACACTTTTCTTGCGTTACTTGCGGAGCGCCACATGTATGTTAGATCTATTACTGATTAAAACTCTTGTTAAACCGAGGATCAAAAAGAAAGCTCGACACCTCATTTAGCTCTTTTCTTGACTGGATTAGCCTAAATAGAACAACTTGTCTATACGGGAACAGCACAGACACTTAATTTTAAAAATATTTTCCTATCTAGGCAGAGTAACTGTGAATAGAGTAAGGAGGAGGAAAATGTTTTATTTGATTGCAGTGAAAAATGAAAAATTTTTGGGTGAAATCTTGACCCCCACCAAAGTCAATAGAAGTTTTTCCATGGTTTTCAGTGAAAACTACTTTATTTCCTATCAATATTTAAGGGGGAAAAAAACCCAACTTCTGCAGGTTATATTGTTACTTATTTAAAATGGAATAGC